>NW_026863272.1:0-110413 GCF_026571515.1 Ruditapes philippinarum
ATTCAGACACAAAACAATAGATTTAAGAATGTAACTTCGTAATATTTGCTCATTCAAATGAACATTTTTGCAAAGCTGATCTTACCTGTTAAAAACAAAGTGCAATATGCAAAATTGAAAATGTTGCAGGTAAGGTATGTTTTAATGCATGTATATCATGTACATAATACCCGTGCTTTTGATTAGACTGAATATTCAATATATGTACACTTTCCTACATCCACTGTTGTAATACCTTAAAACTAGATGGCATCAATTACAAACGTAGAGGAACGTTACTGAAAAAAAATCAGTTTCTGTTATTCTTTTTCAAAGACAAGATTTCTCTAAAAAGAATAAAATGTTCCTTAATTTTTTTTTTCTTGTTGCAAAATATAAAGTTTTGGTGCAGTGGGCATCAATATTTTCAAATAAATAGTTGTCTAAATTTAAATTAGAAATGCCAACCCTGAGACGAGTATTTTATTTGACATAAATTAATAAATGTTTAAAAAAAGACAAAACTTCAAAAAGGAATATTGCAATTTGAAAATAATTTCAAAAGAAATATTTCACAAGTAAACGACTTGACTTTTTCAATGTGTAATTAATAAATTGAATAAAAGAACAATGTTTTCTTATGCATGTTCTGGGTTTTAATGAAAAAAGTTTAAAGTATTTTATATACATGTATGCGAAAGTTTTTGTTCTAACATGACAAGCAGACCTTTATCATTATATTACCATTTTGCTTGTTTATCCTTGTTTGTTCTATGATTACAATAATAAAATTGTTTATACTGAGAAAGTACGTTGGCTTTACTAAAAACTTCAGTCTGGTTCAAACAGTTTTGAACAAGACGAAATAGCATTCAAACATGAAAGTTAAACTTGTGTGTAATCACTTGTAGTGACACTGGGGTTCTATGAACCTTAACAAAAGGCAAGAATAAACAAGAACATGTCAGGAATTTCAGTTTGCCAACGAAATCTCATTAATCAAATCAGAAACTTGGTGATACATGCAATTTCATCTTCTTCGAAAGTGAAACTTCATTTAGGTGATTAGATTATAAGGAGAGAAAAACATGAATATGGGGTGCAAATCTAAACTACATTAGATGAACTTTTAGATTTGAAATATTGTAAAAGGCAAAAAGAATCAACAACAAAATTTAGAGAGCAAGTAGACTTACTATTAATTTAGCTTTGATTTTATATACTGTATAAATTAACTAGCAAACGGGGTGACATGAAAATGTTCTTTTGATAATAAACATTATCAATTTTCAAAATTTGGATCGTGTCATGTGACGTAATATATAAAAGTAAATATTAGTAAATATTAAAAGAGACAGTTCCTCTTTTTTATTGTGCTCAATATGTATCTCTAATATAATCACATCCTTAACATTACATATCTTATTGTTTACAACAATATTTTGTTATTTTCAACTCATCTCTTCACTTAACGCTTTAGATGAACAAACATTAAATAACTTTATATAATAATCCCTTTATCCAATAGCTATTATAAACATAAATTATCAATATCAAAATGTGATAAACTTAATGGATTTAAGATTCTGTCTTCATTAAAATGTCATAAAACTAGTGCTAACAGTTATGAATTGTGTTCCCCTGTTTTTCATTAAGGATAAAATAGAAAAAGGGAATCCCCCAATGGAAATCGAAAACGGCGATATTGAACATGTTGCAGGCTTGGCTTGATTGAGTCCGTTTTTGATAAAAGCAAGCTACATTTTAATCTCATTTGAAATAACAGGTTGTCTTTTTGAAACGATAAGACACATTTTGCCCATTTATCTCTACTGATTGATTTGATACGTAAATTTTAAATTCGGACATCTGTTCATTTGAACGTCATTTAAAGCAACGGAAAATAATGGAAGATGACAACACTTGAACTTCTGAACTTGGAAACACTCCTAGGTGCAAGCAACCATGCGACGTCAATAAAATTGGATTATTTCCGAAGAGAAAAAACAAGAGGACTATAATTTATCCATTGAAGATAGAATGATAAATTTTTTGTAATATACAGTGAAGAGACAAAAACAAAAGTCACAATGCTGACAGTACTGCAAATCTGAGAAAATCACTTAAAACATACGGCCAATATACGAACCAATGCTACGAATTTGGTTTAAAAGACTTATAATAATGTTAGAGTAAATCAAAACATTTATTTCAGGCGTAATGGGTTATGTTTGTTCATGATTATACAAATCGTGTTGAAATTCGAAACTAATTTAGCATGTAAACTCAATTAATATAGTCTTTATAACAAGGAATACTTTTATTTTGTCAGCATGTTGACATTGTATACATATAGCAAGTAGTTCAACTGTCGACATTTTATATTTCAGAAAAGAATTGTGCGCATATATGATTCCCGTTGGTTGCATTTATTAAACATATTGCTCATACCTTGAAAATAAAATTAGTGACTTGACTTAATTGTGTAGCTCTTATAACAGTTGGTATTCACTTCTTCATAAAATGTTGCATATTTAATTAAAAACACTAAAGACAACGAAAACCAATATCATAACATTAAAAATGAATTACGATGAAATACGTAAAATAATTATCTTTTTTTATGCTTAATGTTATTTGCCTCAAAACAACATATTGCCCCGTCGTAAATAAGTAAATATTTCATTATGAAATATGATAATATTTTAGATTCCATGCTTGATTGAAAGACAGAATTAAATCCAAGAAAGCAACACCATTAACAAACATAGATACACATTTTTTTTTAAAGAAAAAATATTTCCTTATCTATTCATCAAGGCTATTTTTCATTTTGTTACTGAATACGGCTTAGTTTTCAGATGCATAACATTGTCCTTATTATCACATTTCTTTTACAATAAAAATAAAACATTCACTTTTTATGTATCAACAAGGCTTATTTTCAATTTATTGGAGAATATATCTTGAATTTCAGATGAATAATAGTGTTGTTATTTTTTTATTACAATATGAATAATAAGTAAAAACATAAGTTAAAGCATTCTCAGTTTTTTACTATATCGGTAATATCCAGACCGTATATGTCAATTCGGTTGTTATTAATGCTTAAACAAATCATTTATTAAATTATCGTCTACGAAATGAACAATGAACCTGTCAAAACCTTTCTGAAAAGTCATTGCATATGAAATTAATGTTCTCCTAACCTATGTAATAAAAAAGAAAGATGATATTTAGACATGAAATTTTAAAATAGATATTTCTCATGTTTAAATCTATTTAAAAAGAAAATGTTCATTATTTACTCATATCTGACAGAGTATTTCCAGTATTAGAAATGTCATCTGTTTCATCAATCTCAATAACTTGTTACGCAAATATGCTGAGATATTCCAAATGATATTGCCGCTTGAGAGTTAAACAATCCTTATAAATTGATAATGTTTCTCGAAAAGGAAAAAAAAATGATCCAAAATCGTTTAAGAATTATTTCCAGCAGTTTGCAATTTATGAAAAGCGTTCAATGTCTTAGTTTAAATTAAGAATTCGGTGGCAGTTAGATCTGATATTTTTTCAGCTGACATTGATATCATATCCATTAACATGTTTTACAAATTTTCTTTACGTTTATTTTAAACAAAGTGTATAAAAAACATATGGTCATTTCTTGTGTAGACTAACAGATTTTTGTTTGGAGTTTAAACGTCGCACTAACACTGGTCATATGACTGACGTCTTTCAAGTGTTCACTGGTAGGGAGAACTCAGGTGCCTCTCCGTGTATTATTTCAGGCACATGCAGGCACCTGAGAAGAAACGCCAACGTTCTGTGAGCTAGTTGTTGGAAGGCTTCCTCACATGACAAAATCAAAAGTCATTGGCGGACTCACATTGTATTTATGAATCAGATAATCGACCTCGACATGTACGAATGCTACATTCTAAGAAAAGAAAAATGAATACTATTCAGGAGGTATGATTTGTATATTTTAAACATATTGCTATGGAAAACCGTGCAATCAGCGTACTATACAATAGAAATAACAAGCTTTGTACTACGTGAATTCGTACCAGGCGTCGTATTTGCAAGTTAACGCTTGAATACGAGAAACATCTTTGAATATTGTTTTAATTTTTACACTGTATTAATGTTAAAAAAATTTGCCGTGTCACGACAAAACCAACATAATGCGATTGCGACCAGGATCCATGCTGTTCGCTTACAAACCCTATAATAAGTAGAGAAACTGAAAGCGAATATCATGGATCCTGATCAGACTGCGCGGATGCGCAGGCTGGTCTGAATCCATGCTGGTCGCAAATCCATTATGTTGGTTTTGTCATGACGCGGTTCATATATTGTTTCATGTTCATAACATCGAGTCCTGTATAGTATAACGTTAAATACGAGTGCGCATAAAATGTTGCGTTTTGTTCTTTATAGCATATTTCTTAAATGAAATATCATAACTTGATATTATATATTTATATTGAATTTGAACACATCATTTTTATCGTATATACTTTTATTATGTTTCTTTGTTTTTTTTGAAAACGATTTTGTCTGTTAAAATAAGAAATACCGTTCTAATGATTTATTAAAACAATTGTAAAAGAATTGTTAAACATGATTCTGGATTGTTAATAATGTATCAGCATTTTTGCACCTTTTTATCATTCAATTATTATTTTTTTGATCATATAATGTACTCGGAATTAAATATTCGTTATTAATTTGAAGTACAGTGTATATCTTTTGTTTGTTATTTTTCTGCTTCTCCGACAAAGCAGATATGACATAAAATCGTCACATGATGAATTTTTATTAAACTTCAAAACAGAAAGGTTTAGAATCCTGTGAGAACATCAAAACGACACACCCTTGTTAATTACTGAAAATAAACTTTTCATATCAGCTAGAAACAGGATGTATATGCTTTTTGTTCTATATTGTTAGATACTGTCTTATTATAATTTTTGCAATAGATGCCTTAAGAATTAAAGTTTTGTCTGTATTGAATTAAAGTTTTGTCTGTATTGAGTTTCTAGTGGCAATCATTTAACTCCGATTTGAGATCTTGATGCGTGGGAGTTTTTCCACAGCTAAACGACAGATTTGACATTACAATTATTGGAATGTTTTTCTGCAAGTTGCCAAAAATATAATTAAATGTGGAGGCAATAAAAAAGTGTTGCTCAAAGTTCAGATGTTGTATGTTCTGTTTTTCTTCAAATACTTCTTAAAGTCATAATGGCTGAGTAAAAATGCATTCACATTGATTATAATCAGTTTCAGAACTAATACATTTTGATTTGTATATCTTGTAGGAGTTCATTTTAGAATTTCAAAGCGCGTAGATAACAAAGCAAACGGCAAGTAAACAGTTTCTGATTTGCGCATAGCTGTGAATTAGAGGAAACTTATTGCTGTTGCTTGAATGATTAAGTATAGATTAAGAAGCATTAGATATATGTTTAATCTTACAACCTGTAGTTACATCATTCATTTGCAAATTTGATTTTGCGACCAGCTTGAGATTTTTCTCCATTCTACCTTGCTGATATTCTCCCAAGCAAAGAAAGTAATTCACGGTTTAGTGTGTATTGACGTGACATGTCACTGAACTACTCTCACTTGATTAAAGCATTTCTAGTATTGCTGACAAGACAATGCAAAGGAAAAAACGAGAGGGTATCAACAAACAATTCTTGAGTTTGTAAACATTGTTTGAACTTCAATATAATAAAAAACACTTCAACAGATCCTTTAATAAAATTATTCGTTCAATCTTTTGTTTTGTAATGAGCGAATACTTGTCTTGGTGATCAATATAATAAGAGTGACGTCATCAGAATGTTGTTACATGCAAAATATCATTTTGATAATCTCCACAATTGGCTTTAGTATATATGATTACACATACTTATTGTGTAACTTATTTTGCAATGAAAAACAAAATAAATAGATAAACAAAAACAACAGCTCATGAGCCAAAAATAAAACAACATGAAGTTTGTGAATTATGTTTCTATTTTCTACTTTACTTTAAAAACAAGTTTTATTTTCAGACATGACCTAAACATTTCATTGCACAAAAAGATGTCACCAAAACAACCCTCAGCTTAAAAGTAAATGCTATATCCTTGTATATATTTATTCTGTTATCACATACAACTATACTGCCCTTGTTAAAAGCATGCTAATCAAAGATCATATCCTAATAGCGTATATTTTTTAGAATATCCTTTGCATTTAGAACATAATAAACAATATCAACAAGGAAAGGCGGCGTTCAATGAACGCAACCCCCATACGTCCATGCAACAAGAATCAGTGGCAATGAGAAACCATTTTTAAATTAATAAGCACACGAATTGATGAAAACATTAAGCATTTGATTTTGCTCGGGTTACGAAGGCATTGAATCAGAGGATACACAATTTGTTGTACAGATTCAATACAACTTAGCAGTAGGAGTTATGAGGTACATGGTATGCAAGCAAAATGTGTTAAACTTTCATGAGTCAGAAATGGCTGGCCCTTTCAGTAGGGGTGACACTATAATCAACAGGACTTTTACCTTTTACATCAAATAAAGGTCGAAAGGACATCAAACAAAACATAAATGTACTTTATTAACAGACTTGTTCTGTATGAATATCTCATTTTTTAGTTTTCACTGAGCCATTCAATATATTATAAAAGATACTTCAATACCTTTGATCAATGTTATTTTGATATAAATTTAGGCTCAAATAAGGAATTAGCGACGTAACAGAGATAACATCAGGTCAATTGACTTTATAAATTTGCCTCAAGCGGTAATGATATTTTAAAGGCAACTTGATTCAAGTATAATTCAACATAAAATATACCAGTATAGTAGGAACTACAGGTAATATATTATATTGAAATACATTTGAATAGCATCATGTGCAAATTGTGGACACTTGCTACTGAGCTATCAACACATCAAAACGACATAATTTGAGACCGTGTGCTGTTGTCTGTTGTTTAAAGAGCATTCTTTTCTTTGCTGTTTAATTAAAAGTTAAACTTTTATTTCCTAAAGCGTTTTAAACAAATGACTCGAAATGTGAAAAATATACGCAATCTTTCTGTTCTTTTATCAAATCGTGAATAACGTTATCATTTTCAAACACAGTCTAGTTTTGAGATGGTTTTGTTGCATTGAAGAGGCAAATCCTGAGGGATATAGTTAAAGTCTCATAAATCACCGATGCATTTAAATCAGCTCATTTCTCATGCACTTGTATCAACAGACATCTAATCTAATTTAATTCGGAACAACAATATAGAACGGAATGTGAATTGTACTATTTTCAATTGACGCTGCAGCTCTAAAACTATTTAAATTAGTTCAACCTTTCTTGTCGATTTTCGAAAAAAGGTTGCAAAATGATACTTACCAGTAGATTGTCAAGGCTGATCGGAAGGTAATTAAAACTTTGTTTCAGCTATTATTTCTACTCTTATCAAATTTATAAGGAATCGTTTTAAAACAGTTTTATAGTAACATTTGTATTAAATGTTTTTAAACACTGGTTATATTGCATTTTATTTTCAAATGTAAACTCGTTCATTTCGTTTCAGAAAATTGCATTGGTAAGAAATTTAAACAAAAGCCTGAACTTCTGTTGTTTGATTGCATGACACTTCGAGTGACACTTTTGTCTCGTATTCAATTTAAAAACTGGAAAGTTCCTATTTCGAAAACGTACACATAAGGTACTGAATTTTCTACCAATCGAAATATGTCTTTCAATAAATTTTTCTTTGTTTCAAGATGATTTATATAAAAATTACCTTAACTCTGTGGGTTGGCGTTTCTCATTAAAAGAATAATTGATAAACACTGTATAAAACCATTCCATTTCAAAACAAATGTAATGAAAGTTTCTATGATGTTATATTTACTGATTATATTTGCTTTGGTATGGTGTTTTAGATAATGCATTTATCATTGTTTTACTTATCTTGTTGTCAACATGTAAACATATGCTATAAAAGCTTCGATAATAGTTCATATATTGATGTTAGAATAAAAGTTACATCACATTGTCATGTGTACTCAAATATTTTCATGAATATAAGTTTAAGTACACCTATTTGAGAAAATTTTCAGGTTTTTTCTTAAATAAAAAGAATTTAAATTACAATTACATGTACAAATATTTGATATTCATAATTGGTATTGCTTATCTAGGAGTTATTAAAATTTCCTCTATGCAGACTTAAAGAAGAAAAAAGTGTGTGCCTTTGTTTAACGATAACTCCCATTAAAACAGTCATAAACAAAAACTTGATAATAACTGTAATTTTCTCTGTCGGATAACTTTTTTGGCAATAGATAGATAATTGTTATAACTGATGTAGGAGTTATTCAAATTTTCTTTGTGCAGATAAAAAACAAGAAAATTTGTAATATTTTCTGTAAGATCCTTGTTTTTGCAATAGACTACGAAAATAGTAGATTAAAAAGAATTGTCTTGTCAAAATCAGTATGCGCTTATAACCATCATTAACGTGATTTGTCGTGTCTATGTTGTGTTATTTGCAACAGTATGCTCACAACCAATATAATTACAAAGGAAGACAGTATTTAACATTGGGAAACAGTATTTAACATTATTGTCAATGCATCTCTTCAACTCAACCCCATCACTTTATAGTTAGTATAATTTAAATAGCTGCCGGTTTCTTTTTGCCGCGCCAGTTTTTGGCAAATTCAACCCGTATTTTTACGCGCTTTAAAAAAATTAAAACTATCTTAAATTGTCATATTTACTAAATGGTTTAAAAGTTAATATGTTTTGTTTTTCTATCTTTAATACTTTTTTGTAAAAATGCATTGAAAGTTTGCATTTGCCATGGCAAAGTGTGTTTTGCCATGGCATTTCGGCATTTTGCCATGGCAAATAATTTGCCATGGCAAATTAGAATTGCCATGGCAAGATTTTTCCTACTTTTGCCATGGCAAATTTGCCATGGCAATTATTTTTTTAAAACATCACAAAACATTCTAAAACTTATCCTATGACATGTTATTGGTGCTATTGTTATGTTTTTATTGCAATCTCTAATTTTTTTCATTTTTGCCATGGCAAATTTTTGCCATAGAAAATGCCATGGCAAATTTCTGCCATGGCAAATTTGCCATGGCAATTCCATGGCAAAAAAATTTGCCCATGGCAATTATCAATGGCAAAAAATTGCCATGGCAAGTCCATGGCAATTACAAAAAAGTTTTGCCATGGCAAAAATATTATCAATAAAAAAAACAACATTTTTTTCTTATAATTTTTTTTTTTAATTATTAAATTGCTATCCAAAGGAAAATAAAGTCAATTTTTGTAAAATGTTTTAGTGTCATTAAAAAATGGTCTGTGGAATGTTTTAATTTTCAATTTTATTCTGATGGTACTATATTAACCAGGATTGGCAGGAGTGTAAGAATTAAGTGGCCCATCATCAAATCATACGGAATCAATCCTGCGCTAAACTGTCATTTGTTTAGGAAATTAACCTCAATTTAAGAAGGAAATGTTCTAGTTGAAGCGAAAATGGAAAAAGTTACCGCCCCTTAAAGAGTACTCATCATTTGCATTAAAATCAAAACACGAAGGGGCAGGGACCTAAAAATGAACAATTTTGTGAGGTTAAATTCAGTGTGACTAGAAACACAATTCCAAATATTTCAAAATCTGTTTCACAGGCAGCAATTAATAATTAAAAAAAAAATATACAGAAAAAAATGTTTGTTTTGTTGTTTAGTGAGTGGAATAGGTGTGCCGATGGCCAAACTTTTTTGTAATTGCATGGACTTGCCATGGCAATTTTTGCCATTGATGCTATGGCAAATTTTTGCCATGGAATGCCATGGCAAATTCGCAGTTGGCAGAAATTTGCCATGCATTTTCTATGGCAAAAATTTGCATGGCCAAAATGAAACAAAATTAAGAGAGTTGCAATAAAAGACATAACAATATCCACCAATACACATGTCATAGGAAAGTTTAGAATGTTTTGTGATGTTTTAAAAAAATCAATTGCCATGGCAAATTTGCCTAATGCAAAAAGTAGGGAAAAATCTTGCCATGCAATTCTATTTGCCATGGCAAAAATTATTTGCCATGGCAAAATTGCCGAAATGCCATTGGCAAAACACTACTTTTGCCATGCAAATGCAAATTTTCCAATGCATTTTTACAAAAAAGTATTAAAGATAGAAAAACAAAACATATTTAACTTTAAAACCATTTAGTAAATATGACAGAGTGTATGAGGGGAGATTAATTTTTTAAAAGCGCGTAAAAATACGGGTTGGAATTTGCCAAAAAACGTGGCGCGGCAAAAAGAGAGACTCCAGCGATGTGATGAAGGAGTGAGGTAGACTATGAGGGGAGGGAGTGCATGGGGGCTGAGTTAAGAGCATTGCATTGACAATAATGTTAAAATACTGTTCCCAATGTTTAAATACTGCTTCCTTTGTTATTATATTGGTGGTGAGGCATACTGTTGCAAATAACACAACATAAAGGCGACGGAAGAATCGAGTGGTAGTAGGTGTTTAGAGCTGCGATACGTGGATGTTTGAGCAACGAAGTGTCTTTGAATGCGGAGGCGTATGGTGGCGGAGTTCGTATGCCAGTAGAAGGAGCGAAGATCGTAGCATGGAGATATAGTACAGAGAGTTTTGCGTTTTTTTATCTGCACAAAGAAAATTTGAATAACTCCTACATCAGTTATAACAATTATCTATCATTCCAAAAAAAGTTATCCGACAGAGAAAATTACATTATTACAAGTTTTTTTTTTGGGATTTTTTTTAAAATGGGATTTTCGTTAAACAAAGGCACACACTTTTTTCTTCTTTAAGTTGCATAGAGGAAAATTTTAAAACTCCTAGATAAACAATACCAATTATGAATATCAAATATTTGAACAGTAATTGTAATTTTTAAATTCTTTTTTTTAAGAAAAAACCTGAAAAATTTTCTCAAAAGGTTACTTAAACATATTCATGGAAAATATTTGAGTACAATGCAAGGGGGAGTAACTTTTTTTTCAACTCAATAAAACTATTATCGAAGCTTTTTTTAAGCATATGTTTACATGTGACAACAAAATAAGTAAAAAAAATGATAAAAGCATTATTAAAACACCATACCAAAGCAAAAATAATCAGTAAAATAAATCATAGAAAATTTCATTACATTTTTTTTTGGAAAAAAGGAATGGTTTTATACAGTGTTTATCAAAATTTTTTTAATAGAAAACCCCAAACCCACAGAGTTAAGGTAATTTTTATATAAATCTCTTGAAACAAAGAAAAATTTAGGGAAAGACATATTTTCGAGGTAGAAAATTAGTACCTTAGGGTACTTTTCGAAAATGGGGAACCCGTTTTTAAATTGGGGTGGGAAAAAAGTGTCACTCGAAGTTTGCTCCCGGTTTCGGGTTTTTTGTTTTTTTTACCGGGTCCAATGCAATTTCTAAAACAAATGAACGAGTTTACATTGAAAAAAAAATGCTTTGTTTAAAAACTTTAAACAAATGTTACTAAAAAATGTTTAAAAACGACCCTTATAAAATTTGAAAGAAAAATTGGAAAACTTTTTTTTCCTTTCCGATCAGCCTTGACAATTATGGTAAGTATCATTTTGAAAACCTTTTTTTCGAAAATCGACAAGAAAGGTTTGAACAAATTTTAAATAGTTTTAAGCTGCGCGTCTTAAAAATGTACAATTCACATTCCGTTCTATATTGTTTTTTCCGAATAAATTAGTTTTAGAGTCTGTTTTACAAGTGATGAGGACTGTTTTTTTGGCTGGTGATTTAGAGACTTTAACTAACCCTCAGGTTTTCCCCTCCAATGCAACAAAACCCCCAAAACAGACGTTTTTAAAAAGATAACGTTTTAACGATTAAAAAAGGAAAAAAAATTGCGTATTTTTTCCTTTCGAGCATTTTTTTTAAAACGCTTGGGGGAAATAAAAGTTTAATTTTTAATTTAAACAGAAAAAATGAATGCTCTTTAAAAAACAGACAACACAAAACGGTCTAAAATTACGTCGTTTTGATTTTTTGATAGTCAGTAGCAAGTGTCCACAATTGTAAAATGATGCTATTCAAATGTATTTCAATATAATATTATGTAGTTCCTACTATACTGGGAATTTTATGTTGAATTATACTTGAATCAAGTTGCCTTTTAAAAAATCATTACCGCTTAGGCAAAAATTTTTAAAGTCAATTACCTGTGACTCTGTTACGTCGCTAATTCCCTTTTTTGAAACCTAAAAATTTTATCAAAATAAAATTTTTCAAAGGTATTTAAGTATCTTTTATAATATATTTAAAGGCTCAGTGAAAACAAAAAAGAAAAATATTTAACAGAACAAGTCTGTTAATAAAGTACATTTATGTTTTTGTTTTATGTCCTTTCGACCTTTATTTGATGTAAAAGGGAAAAAATCCTGTTGATTATATGCCCCCTACTGAAAGGGGGCCGCCATTTTTGACTCATGAAAATTTAACACATTTGCTTGCATACCATGACCTCATAAATCCTACTGTAAGTTTATTGAATCTGTACAAAAATTGGTATCCCTGATTCAATGCCTTCGTAAACCCGACAAAATCAAATCTTAATGTTTTTATCAATTCGTGTGCTTATTAAATTTAAAAAAAGGGTTTTTCTTGCCACTGATTCTTTTTGCAGGGCGTATGGGGTTTCCAGGGAAGCCCGCCCCTTTTTTTGATATTGTTTATTATGTTCTAAATGAAAAGGATATTCAAAAAAAAATACGCTATTGGAAGATCTTTTTATTAGCATGCTTTTAACAAGGGGAGTATAGTTTATGTGATAACGAATAAATATATACAAGGGTATAGCATTTACTTTTAAGCTGAGGGGTTTTTTTTGGTGACATCTTTTTTTTGAAGAAATTTTTTGGTCATGTCTGAAAAAAATTTTTTTTTAAAGTACAGTGAAAAAGAAAATTAATTAACAAACTTCATGTTGTTTTTTTTTTTGGCTCATGAGCTGTTGTTTTTGTTTATCTATTTATTTTTTTTTTCATTGCAAAAAAAGTTACACAATAAGTATGTGTAATCATATATACTAAAGCCAATTGTGGAATTATCAAAATGATATTTTGCATGTAACAACATTCTGATGACGTCACTCTTATTATATTGATCACCAAGACAAGTATTCGCTCATTACAAAACAAAAGATTGAACAAATAATTTCATTAAAGGATCTGTTAAAGTATTTCTTATATTAAAGTTGATAATTAACTACAAACTCTAGAATTGTTTGTTGCTACCCTCTCGTTCTTTCCTTAGCAATACTAGAAATGTTTAAATCTAGTAAGAGTAGTTCATTGACATGTCACGTCAATACACACTAAACCGTGAATTACTTTCTTTGCTTGGAAGAATATCAGCAAGGAAGAATGGAGAAATATCTCAAGCTGGTCGCCAAATCAATTTTGCAAATGCATGATGTAACTACAGGTTGTTGACAAACATTTCAAAGATTAAAATATATATAAAGTTTTTTAATTAATACTAAATCATTCAAGCAACAGCAATAAGTTTCCTCTAATTCACAGCTATGCGCAAATCAGAAACTGTTTACTTGCCGTTTGCTTTGTTATCTACGCGCTTTGAAATTCTAAAAATGAACTCCTACAAGATATACAATCAAAATGTATTAGTTCTGAAACTGATTATAATTAATGTGAATGCATATATTACTCAGCCTATATGACTGTATGACGTATTTGAACAAAATCAGAAAATACAATGCAACACTTATTTATATTGCCACTACATTTAATTATATTTTTGGCAACTTGCAGAAAAAAACACTCCAATAATTGTAATGTCAAATTTGTCGGTTAGCTGTTGAAAAATTCCCACGCATCAAGATCCCAAATCGGAGTTAAATGATTGCCACTAGAAACTCAATACAGACAAAACTTTAATTCAATACAGACAAAACTTTAATTCTTAAGGCATCTATTGCAAAAATTATAATAAGACAGTATCTAACAATATAGAACAAAAAGCATATACATCCTGTTTCTAGCTGATATGAAAAGTTTATTTTCAGTAATTAACAAGGGTGTGTCGTTTTGATGTTCTCACAGGATTCTAAACCTTTCTGATTTGAAGTTTAATAAAAATTCATCATGTGACGATTTTATGTCATATCTGCTTTGTCGGAGAAGCAGAAAAATAACAAACAAAAGATATACACTGTACTTCAAATTAATAACGAATATTTAATTCCGAGTACATTATATGATCAAAAAAATAATAATTGAATGATAAAAAGGTGCAAAAATGCTGATACATTATTAACAATCCAGAATCATGTTTAACAATTCTTTTACAATTGTTTTAATAAATCATTAGAACGGTATTTCTTATTTTAACAGACAAAATCGTTTTCAAAAAAACAAAGAAACATAATAAAAGTATATACGATAAAAATGATGTGTTCAAATTCAATATAAATATATAATATCAAGTTATGATATTTCATTTAAGAAATATGCTATAAAGAACAAAACGCAACATTTTATGCGCACTCGTATTTAACGTTATACTATACAGGACTCGATGTTATGAACATGAAACAATATATGAACCGCGTCATGACAAAACCAACATAATGGATTTGCGACCAGCATGGATTCAGACCAGCCTGCGCATCCGCGCAGTCTGATCAGGATCCATGATATTCGCTTTCAGTTTCTCTACTTATTATAGGGTTTGTAAGCGAACAGCATGGATCCTGGTCGCAATCGCATTATGTTGGTTTTGTCGTGACACGGCAAATTTTTTTAACATTAATACAGTGTAAAAATTAAAACAATATTCAAAGATGTTTCTCGTATTCAAGCGTTAACTTGCAAATACGACGCCTGGTACGAATTCACGTAGTACAAAGCTTGTTATTTCTATTGTATAGTACGCTGATTGCACGGTTTTCCATAGCAATATGTTTAAAATATACAAATCATACCTGCTGAATAGTATTGTTCTTTTCTTAAAATTTTGCATTTGTTTAAGTCGAGGTCGATTATCTGATTCATAAATACAATGTTGGTCCGCCAATGACTTTAGATTTTGTCTTGTGAGGAGGCCTTCCAACAACTAGCTCACAGATCGTTGGCGTTTCTTCTCAGGTGCCTGCATGTGCCTGAAATAATACACGGAGAGGCACCTGAGTTCTCCCCTACAAGTAAACACTTGAAAGACTTCATTTGACCAGTGTTGATACGACGTTTAAACTCCAACATAAAATATGTTAATCTACACAAGAAGGGACCATATCTTTTTATACACTCTGTTTAAAATAAACGTAAAGAAAATTTGTAAAACATGTTCATGGACATGATATCAATGTTAGCTGAAAAATATCAGATTTAACTGCCACCGAATTCTTAATTCAAACTAAGACATTGAACGCTTTTCATAAATTGCAAACTGCTGGAAATAATTCTTAAACGATTTTGGATCATTTTTTTTCCTTTTCGAGAAACATTATCAATTTATAAGGATTGTTTAACTCTCAAGCGGCAATATCATTTGGAATATCTCATCATATTTGCGTAACAAGTTATTGAGATTGATGAAACAGATGACATTTCTAATACTGGAAATACTCTGTCAGATATGAGTAAATAATGAACATTTTCTTTTTAAATAGATTTAAACATGAGAAATATCTATTTTAAAAATTTCATGTCTAAATATCATCTTTCTTTTTTATTACATAGGTTAGGAGAACATTAATTTCATATGCAATGACTTTTCAGAAAGGTTTTGACAGGTTCATTGTTCATTTCGTAGACGATAATTTAATAAATGATTTGTTTAAGCATTAATAACAACCGAATTGACATATACGGTCTGGATATTACCGATATAGTAAAAAACTGAGAATGCTTTAACTTATGTTTTTACTTATTATTCATATTGTAATAAAAAAATAACAACACTATTATTCATCTGAAATTCAAGATATATTCTCCAATAAATTGAAAATAAGCCTTGTTGATACATAAAAAGTGAATGTTTTATTTTTTTTGTAAAAATAAATATGATAATAAGGACAATGTTATGCATCCGAAATTAAGCAACATTCAGTAACAAGTTGAAAAATAGCCTTGATGAAGAAATAGATAAGGAAATGTTTTTTCTTTTAAAAATATGAATATCTATGTTTTTTAATACTGTTGCCTTCTTGGATTTAAATGTGTCTTTCAATCAAGCATGGAATCTAAGATAGTATCATATGTCTTAATGAAATATTTACTTATTTACGGGGGCAATATGTTGTTTTGAGACTAAATAACATAAAGCATAAAAAAGATAATTATTTTACTTATTTCATTGTAATTCATTTTTAATGTTATAATATTGGTTTTCGTTGTCTTTAGTGTTTTAATTAAATATGCAACATTTAATGAAGAAGTGAATACGAACTGTTATTATAGCTACACAATTAAGTCAAGTCATTAATTTTATTTTGAATAAATGAGCAATATGTTTAATAAATGCAACCAACGGATATCATATATGTGCACAATTCTTTTCTGAAATATAAAATGTCGACAGTTGAACTACTTGCTATATGTATACAATGTCAACATGCTGACAAAATAAAAGTATTCCTTGTTATAAAGACTATATTAATTGAGTTTACATGCTAAATTAGTTTCGAATTTCAACACGATTTGTATAATCATGAACAAACATAACCCATTACGCCTGAAATAAATGTTTTGATTTACTCTAACATTATTATAAGTCTTTTAAACCAAATTCGTAGCATTGGTTCGTATATTGGCCGTATGTTTTAAGTGATTTTCTCAGATTTGCAGTACTGTCAGCATTGTGACTTTTGTTTTTGTCTCTTCACTGTATATTACAAAAAATTTATCATTCTATCTTCAATGGATAAATTATAGTCCTCTTGTTTTTTCTCTTCGGAAATAATCCAATTTTATTGACGTCGCATGGTTGCTTGCACCTAGGAGTGTTTCCAAGTTCAGAAGTTCAAGTGTTGTCATCTTCCATTATTTTCCGTTGCTTTAAATGACGTTCAAATGAACAGATGTCCGAATTTAAAATTTACGTATCAAATCAATCAATGCAGATTAATGGATAAAATTTGTCTTATCGTTTCAAAAAGACAACCTGTTATTTCAAATGAGATTAAAATATAGCTTGCTTTTATCCAAATCGGACTCAATGGAACCACGCCTGCAACATGTTCAACATTGCCGTTTCGGATTTCCATTGGTGGATTCCCTTTTTCTATTTTATCCTTAATGAAAAACAGGGGAACACAATTCACAACTGTTAGCACTAGTTTAATGACATTCTAATGAAGACAGAATCTTAAATTCAATATGTTTATCACATTTTGATATTGATGTTTTATGTTTATAATAGCTATTGGATAAAGGGATTATATATACATGTATAAAGTTATTTAATGTTTGTTCATCTAGAGCGTTAATTGAAGCGATGATTAAAAAAATAACAAAATATTGTTTGAAACAATCAGATATGTAATGTTAAGGATGTGGTTACAAAAAGGATGCATATTGAACACAATAAACTATTTCAAGTCCGAACAGGAGGTATATTAAGATATATGCAAAATGTTTTGTTATCTAATATATAAAGCAGACTCATATCTGAAAAAAATGTCTGTGTTGGAACTAAGACGTATTGTTAGTGTTGACAAATTCGTTATTGTTTGATCAAGATACGAAAATATTTATGGTAAAAAGAGGATCTGTTATCTTTAATATTTACTTTTATATATAACGTCACATGACACTATACAAATTTTGAAATTTGATTATGTTTGTTATCAAAAGAACATTTTCTTGTCATTCCGTTTGCTAAGTAATTTATTTGTAAAATCAAAACTAAATTAATAGTAAGTCTACTTGCCTCTCTAAATGTGTTCTTGGATTCTTTTGCCTTTTACAATATTTTTCAAAACTTAAATGTCATCTAAGGTAGTTTAGGATGATTTTCATCCAATATTCACGGTATTTCTTTCCTTATATCTAATCACCTAAATGAAGTTTCACTTTAAAAGCTAAATAGATTGCCATGTTTCCAACCCAAATTTTCTGATTTGATTAATGATACTTCTTCAGCAAACTGAAATTCTTGACACGTTCTTGTTTATTCTTGCCTTATTTTAAGGTTCATAACACCCCAGCCTTACTTCAATTTCTACTCCATATATCAATCAAGCCAAGTGAACAAATAAGTACTTTGTTTAAAAAGGAAATGTTACTTTTTGTGCACGAACAACCTAGCGCTCAAACAAATTAAATGATAATATTATTCTTTTCTAGGTGAATACGAATTTTTTAACATATTACGTCAGTGATTATACAAAAGTTCAACTCTAATGTTTGAATACGGACTGAAATTGTTAGTAAAGCCAGCGTCCATTCTCAGTATGAACAAATGAACGTGTAAATAATATATTTATTGTATCCATAGTACAAACATGGATAAACTTGTCAAATGGTATGAAAATGATAAACGTCTGCTTGTCATGTTAGAACAAACACTTGCGCGTACATGCATATAAAATATATGAAAGAGCTTAAACCTATTGCATCCATACCAAGAACATAGAAAACCATTGTCCTTTTATTCAATTTACATACTGAAAACGTTTTAGTCATTTACGTTTGAGATATTTTTTTGAAAGTATTCTCAAAGTGCCATGCTCTCTTCTGCACCTTTGTCTTTTTGAATATTTGTCCAAATATTAATTGATATCATATAAAAGTACCTGTCAAAGGGTTGGCATTTCTAATTTAAACTTAGACAGCTACTTTATTTTGACAATATCGATGCACACTGCACTAAACCTATATATTTTGCCTGAAGAATCAAATGTTATGGAACATTTTGTTCTTTTGGATTAAAAATATGTATGAAGTAGAATCTGTTACTCTTTTCGATTTTATATTTTGTATGTATCAAAGTGTGACATAATTTTTTATTGTAATCAGTGCCTGTCTTTATGTTCACGTTTATATTAGGAAAACATTGTATTTTGTACTTTTTTAACATTAAACTCTTGTTTATTGTTCGATTGTTTGAAACTTTAAATTAAAAAACATTTATATGCACTGTTGTATATATATTGTGCATCTATGAAACACTCCGTCTCGTTAAAGTGACTTTAACTATTGCATCTCGTTTATCCCTGCGTTTTAAGTACGCAAAACAATTACTTCTACTTTACAATGAGTAAATACGATTTAAATATCAGATCGTGTGTCACCCAGTTCGGATATCTATACTTCTGTTTGTGTTTTAGGAAAGTTCTTTGAAAGCAGCTAAAGTCAGTATAATTAAGAGACGCTAATGACAAATTGATCATGAAAATATAGATTGTCTGCTGCACATGTATATGTGAACGCCCGTATAACCAATTATAGAAAGGGAGAACTAATTGTATGAAACACGTTTTTAAATAATGTGTCATGTCAGGAGCAAAGCTGACCACTGATATATAAAAACATGGGGAATTCCTTTTTACAAATTTACGAGGGTAAAGCAAAAAGTGTTTTGAACTTTAAAGGCCCATTGAATATAAAAAAAATATTATTTTTATTTCCAAAAACTTTTTTTATTATGGTTGTCAAGTTACGGGTTCCGAATTTACTCATAGGTAATTGAGTTGATTGGTTCTAGTCTTCTATTTAGTGGCAATTAGAAGTCATTTTAACTATTTTGTAACAGGTAAAAATACCACTATGTTTACATTGTGCTATTTCTCTATGACACATTTTGTCATATTCAGCCTTCCTACTTTTAGTTAATAGCCTTACATATATTGTCAAAACATTATTTAAGACATGTTTGACCCTTCTGAAGTAGAAATTAGTATTAATTTTTGAGGAAAAATGTACCTTTAACAAACTCATGGTCAATTACCTTGCCGGACATCTTAAATGGTGCACAAAACAAACAACCACAATTGTGTTCTTAAATGTCCAGTCTATCTTTTCTTACAACGGGTTATTTCATGGTAATATGTCATATATCTGAAACAGACATGGTACTGTAGATGTTCTGTTTTGGACTGGTATAACAGCGGTATTTTTGTAAAAAATATCTATTTAATGCAAGAAATGCTAACAAATCTGTTCAAAAGATTAACACTCACGTGCAAGGAAAACATAGTTACATAGAATTCTTAGACGTCTTTAATGTTACGTCTAAACACGTGAGAAATCAACATAATTATAAATAAATAAACTTTTTTCTTTAGGGTCATTAAAAATAAAATAACAATTAAGTATTTCTGCAGGTGATTTTTTAATGAATGTCAATAATATTTGATAATCTGTAATAAAGCAATTATCCCAGCATCATTGACTGGGAATGTTTTTTTAATTTATAAGCTTTCTGCATCTTGTTAAGGCCAATTAGACATTTACTTTGCAATTGGTTGCCTCTGCTATGTTTTATTTATATGTTATATTGCAAGTATTTTAGAGTGACATATTGCAACTTGTTAATATTATATTATTTCATTTTTGTTGTCAATCATATTTTGTTTTTAAGATGCTAGGCTGCGCTTTCTATGCTGTGAATAGTAAACACGGATGGACGAAAATACAAATTTGTCGATAATTGTTGTAATGAGTAAATGTGATATTATCTTTTTTTCAAAAAAGATATATTTAACGATACCTCGTGGTAAAACGTACTTTATATTATTCAAGTTCAAAAGTTCAGTCATTTAGTGACAGCTTCAATTAGTATTCCGACAGATGTCTTAGGATTAATAGCATTGAAACATGTATGGTGGGTAAAATTACTTTTAAAAAGTGTAGATCACAAGAACACTGACTTGATAAACATCGAAATATTGTACTCTTTGGACCGGAAGCTGAATGTTCTTGCCACAATTTTAATAATAAAAGCTGTTAAAAATAGACCACTTGTACATTACTTTGATAAGACTACAATATTATCTTATGCTTGAACTTCAAACACCTTCGTGTTTTAAATTCAAAAACGACAAACCATCAGATGTAGGATCAAGTTTTAAACCTCGTATAAATTGATCGATCTAATCATCTCTGATGCGTTTGTGCTGAGTTTTTTGAGATATTTTAAACCTCTCGTAATTTACTTGGATAATTTCTATATTAAAAGCTCCTACCAGCAAGAAAAAGTTTGTCAATAAAAAGATTGTTAATGCGTATTTGTGCGCAAAATATCATTTAAGCATAAAGGTAAAAAAGGAAAAATAAATTATGCAGAAAAAAGTTTGTTCTACTGACTCTTAAATCAGCAATAGTAATTAAATGTTTGCAAAAGGAAAGAACTCGACTGATATATATTTAGTTAGAGTCAAAGTACATATAATCGTTCTATTAATAATAAAGGCAAACGACTTTGGATTTTTCCTAGTTTGAGGTCTTTCAATCTGTTTCGGATCGTGACCACAGCCTAAATATCAGCATTGCGGTCAATATTCAAAATGGCCGCCAAGATGGCCACCAAAATCCGTAATTTTGAGATACCCTTTATAAAATTTACAACATTTTGCAAAATTATGAAATATATAGAATTATATGTTATTCTGATGTGTTTTTGGTTACAAACAAAAAATCTTTGAAGAGTTGCACAAAAATATTTGGCATAAGATACTGCGGTAAATATGGCTGCCAGTATAGGATTTTTATGGTGTTTTTGTTTGGGGTCTTCCTGGGCTCCTTGCCACTTGCTCTTGTTAATGGGTCGGGTAGGGGTTGCGTTCATTGAACGCCGCCTTTCCTTGTTGATCTTGTTTATCGTATTTTTTACATTTAGTGGTACTTTTAGTTTCTTCTATTTGGCCATTTTCAACTTGGGTGGTTCCAGTATTCCTACTTGAATACTGTATAATCACCCTTAGGATATGTTGCCTGCTTTTTAAATTCGTCTTTTGACGTCTTATCTGTGATATGCAGGCTTCATAACCTCAGATCCCCTTTCAAAATTCCATTTATTTAGTTCCGCCCATTGTTTTCTCGTTTAGGGCAAAATCATTCTTTTACTTGGGGACCATAAGCCGCTTTTCATCGCACTACTGTGTTACATTGAAGGTGCCATGATAACCGCCGTATGAACACATCTGTGGATGTTTCTAAATTCAAAATTTTACTATGTTCGTGTTAAATGTTGAATTCTGCTTAAGCCGGTGCTAGGGGGCGTGGACGGTAACTTGCACTTTCCAGTACCGTCCATGGACAGGCTCAATCAAACCGAGCCTGCAACATTTTCAATTTTGTTGTGTTGGACTTTCTTTAGGGATTCTGTTTTTCTCTATTTCATAATTCACGCTTTTTTAACATGTCGGAGTTTACCTGATCTCACTAAATAAAATCAAGTTTAAAAATTTAATTTAAATAACTTATAATTTATATAAGAACAATGATTTATACGGTGACCACTGGAGACTTCTTTATAAATTGATAATTTAAATGACAAATGTCTACTATAAACGTCAATTTAATGACACATTACTACTGTCAACGTCAGAATCTTAGTTTAATACGTATAATCAACAGAATACAATGTAACATTTTATGTTCATTTAATATTTTTTTAAACAATGTTTGAAATTTCGTAGCTTGTAACAGCAGTTGTTACATTTGCATAACACTGTACACGGAAAATAACTTAAGCGTCTTTACATCTCCCGCGGTAGCCCTTTTCCTAAGCACAGCTACCCTTAACAGTTTCATACATAATTTTGGATTTTGCTGTTGGCAACAAATTTGTTCACAGAGGCTGTCATCATCACATTGAATCAGCTTTTTTGGTCTAGACCAAGTTTTGTAACCAGTGTATGTAATGGCTTCCATCGAAGGGTTCTGCACACAATTGACCAACTTCACAAAATTTATCATTTATTTGTTTTCTTTTAGTTCCTTATCAGTTTCTAATTATTTATTCTTAGGTAATGGTTTGCCTGCCCGTACTCTGCCTTGTGCCCTTTCCTGTTTTTGTTTGGGGTCCTCCTGGGCTCCTTGCCACTGGCTCTTGTTGCTGGGTCGGATTGGGGCTGCGTTCATTGAACGCCGCCTTTCCTTGATGATCTTGTTTATCATATTTTACAAATGACTAGAACTTCAAGGATGACAGCACTATGATACAATGTGGAAAATGTACTTTCGTTTTGCAGTAATTAACTTTATTATACCATTGAATGATATAAAAATTGAATGCGTTGACGGATGGATGGATTCAATCATACAACCATAGGTATGCAGTCAGGCTTGTAAGCACACTCACATGCACGCACAAATAACACTCTCATATAGACAATTACATAAACGCACAGAAAAAAATACACATACACGCACAATTTTATAAAGACACTAGAGAGAGACATACATACATGCACAGACAATAACTCTGCCTGTCTGGCTGCTTGCCACTACCTACCTGCCTGGCTGGCTGGCTGCCACTACCTATCTGCCTGGCTGTCTAGGTGCCTGCCTACCGACCTACCTTGAATACTGAAATTAAATTGTCGTTAACGAGGGACTAACTAGGTAGATATCCTTTTTTGAATCAAAGAGTTTTTATTCTTAAGGTTTTATGGTAATCGTAATCTACTTATAATAATTAATTGATATGCTAAAAATAAATCATTTTACATGGCAAACAATTTAAAAATTATTGAAAAGTATTTCAATAGCATAAAGTCCATTAGAAAGTGACATGAATTTACGTTTATTTAAAATGAATTAAAATGTTTCATTCTTTCCTAGTTTCTATAGCTCAAAAGCCCCGAAAGATGTTTTGTTGAATTTGTTTCAGCCTTATTCATTGTTGCTAATGATTGAGTGTCGATGTTATCTTTAAAAAGAGGCGAACGGCTAATGACGTAACTCAAATTTTGAAGACATTCATGGTGTAACTTTTTATGGCATATCAGTCCGCTGCGTGTTAAACACGGTCTAGAACAATATTCATAGCGAAAACATTCCTCCTGGTGAGATGATCTTCAGTGTTCAGACAGGAAATAATTGTATCCAAATGATTTTGTTACACATGTCACAACCGAATCATATAAGAGCGTGCATCCTTGTTACATGCGTCAACAAATTTCCCTTAAATTTGGTCTTGAACTTGCCAATCTTTCACTTCAACAAATAAATAGAATAGGATTTGGTGACGGGAATTAAACAGTCCTAAATACATTGGCCCGTGAGGCATTTGATTTTCTACAATTCTACAACGGTTATTACACCTTCCTTGGCTGACATAAGACATTCTCTAGTAGACAACACCCCATCGCCGTCACCAGGCCTTCTTCAGCCGACATAGCACTTTCCTGTAATCATTTCATATATGTATATATTTTATGTATTATGATATAAAATCTTATGTAAAGCTCAATGACGAGTTAAGTAATGAATCTTAGCATGTATCTTAGGGGAAGGGTGAATGATTATCCCCTTTTTTATTTTCAATGTTTTAAAATGATATTGAAAATGAATTTATTATAAATGGTATAAACGGTATTGTTTTTGGTTATATAAAGTTATATCTTATGCTTTATGCAGATGCTATTGTTATTCTACCTCACGGCCCAAGTGATTTACAGAAAGGGCTTGATGTTATACATGCATATTGTCAAAGGTTGTTAAAGCAGAAAAGACAAAAGTTATGTTCTTTAGAAAAGGCTACTGTATACTATAAGGTATTCAACATCAGAAATGATTTATTTATTTCAAAATAAATCGCATGACTTCTCCCAATACATTACGGTATATACAGACATACGTTTTACAGTAGTAATCAAGTCCCTGTGTCTTTTCCTCTTTTGTGAATAGTATAGTTTTAAAAAGGTATAGTCTCTTTAAATGCTTATTTTGCAAATAAGTATATCATTTAAAATGTATAGTCTCTCAAGTAGCAGCTTAAAAAATTGTAACATTTTATACCATAAGCCACAAGTATAAAACCGGGATAACCTTGACACCTCTGCATTCGATATGTATGATCTTTAAATCGTAAAAAAATTTTAAAGAAGGTTTTCAACCTTATTTTTGATATGTTTCGGGAAAAGTCCGATTGGGAGAATTCAGAGAAAAACACTTTATCCCGTTTTCAGGCCTAAACCAGGCAATAAATCTATAAACATTTCTTTTTTAATTATCTGAAGTGCTATAGCCATTGTTTGAGGCGCTACATGATTGTTTGATACTCTTACGTTTTCTTATAATAAAATTATATTTTACCTTCGAGTCGACGGATTTTCTGCAAGAAAACACACTGGCAGTTGCAAGAGATATCACAAGAACTCTGTGAAATTTAAAAAATTGGGTATAGATTTATTAGTAGGGTTTTTACGTTTGCAATTCTCTCTTAAAATTAAGTAATTAGGTATGGCAAGGAAGAAGATCACAAATGAAAATGTCAGTATGTACAAATGAGCAAAGAATTCGGGAATGTTACGCAAAACCACCGAATTTTAAAAAGAGAGCCGATGAAAAATGGACTAAAAAGTTTTTTTTCTCACACATAATACAATATGTATAGCAAACTTAATTATCAAAGTTTAATTTATCACGCCAAACTCCCCGTTTAAAAATAAAAAATACATCTGTTCACGTGCGTTCTCCCAGTTTATAGAATAAAATATCCAAAGAAACCCGTAACGTTTTCTAGGAACACCGTGACAAGTTATCATAAGAACTCCTGAGAAGTTTTTATAAGAAATCCATCCTTCGTGTAACAGTTCATCTCCCGTGTTAATTTTAAAATGGTAATGTATCGGTATCATGTATACCTTGTTAATGCTCTTGTCAATTTACACATAGATTGAGATTGTAATGTTATCATCGTATCATGAATAATATCTCATAAACAATAAGCAATACAAGGGCGTTCTTATAAAATGATAAAATTATTCAAAAAGACTTATTTAGATTCATAAGGTACGTCATGATTGAATTAAGTCTTTGTACAGAAATAACACTAACATTTCAATATTCATGACAATTCGCACGGTGTCATTTAAAGGTTCTGTCCTTTATCTACTAAAGTAAAGACCATGATTACGGGCTCTATGATAATCTTCCCTCTCACTAACCTCATTCTGGTACAGAAAGTATTAATGAAAGAAAAAGCGAATCATCCCTGTTCATATTCAACCTAATCATGCAAATATATCACAGAAACCATTTTAGTGGTACAAAACACCATCTATGACGTCTTTTCGCTTTGATATAATGTTTTCAAGCCATTTATGTTTCTGGTATACATCTGCACGAAACGGAAGGTATATTAAAGATTATAGTGCCGAGTAAAACATTTCAATAAGGGGACAGGATAGTAAATGCATTTAAAGACAACGAGGAGCATTATTTTGTTTGCAAATTTGTTATTATCTACTCACTGACCGTCTATTAACATTAAGTATAACCGCTCATTACTATTGGTTAAGGACAGATTCGGTTTAAATGATAGTATCTTTACATGTTGAATACAATACACTCGTCACAGCCTCTTATCATCCTTGAATTTCATCACTTTGTCGTTTTATTCAGTCAATATGAAAAGACACTCATATAGGATACTTTTATTTAACTAGTCATTTATATCTAGTGGCTTTAAGATGTGTGTCCACCTTCTCGGCTTTCTAAAGCATAATCAGTTTTTACCAATAAGGGAAATTTTTGCAAGTTATCAACAAACGATCCCACACGCTATTTTCACCAGCGGTAAGAGTCAACTGACCATTAAACTCCGAGATTAATGTCAAAGAAGAAAATGTGCGCTATTCAATAGTCTAACCAGCGAGTCATTGATTAGTAAATTGAAAGAATTAAGTTTTAAACAGTATAAACAGTATATTTTTTTTTTTATGTGTATGCTATGATTGTAATTAAGGGTTATTATTTTCTGCCATTTGTTTAACTCTCTCACGCTTGTGCTCAGTACTTTCAGCGCTTTGATTTTTACTCCTTATATATTGTATCAATCACATGTCGATGTCACGATTCGATTTGCCATTGTAGGACACAGATATAAAAATACCTATAACCTTTGATCATTTTGCCGTGATTTTTTTGGAAAAAAAAACGAGCATTTTTTTTACAAGGTCTATTAATAATTGATTAAACTTTCATTTAGTACAATTCTATCTAGCTTAATCTATCACAATTAAAACTAAAAGAGGAGCTATCAATATTGTTGTTAATCAGACAAGAAGGTTCACAGAAAAGTAGCTCGTCATTTTGTAGTTTATCAGCAACAAAAAGCATGGAATTCACTCCAGTTTATTTAATATATCTGTAAAATGTGAGTTAACAAATAAAAATGACAAATTATATTTTTTATCTGTACAAAAGAATTGCCAACGGGTCAAGTGTAGTTGTGGTCAATGTTTAGTTTTAATTGTAAGATAGGGTTCATAATGTTTTCTCTGGTGTCATCGAAATCTTCCCTGACTCGTTAAGATACAATGACAATGTTTGAAGCAAATAGAAACCATTTCAGTGTTTTACGGGCAATGACTTGCCATAATAATGACGGTCATTGCAAAGAAAGAATATATGTTTACAAAATCCTTATATATAGCTGAAATTAATGCACCAACGAATGATGAAAACATTGGTCACCTTAATGTTATTGTAAAACAATTATTGTACCGAAATATGCTTTATAATGCTATCAAATGGACTTCTGAAATAAGGTTTGTGATAGATCTGGATGGGTCGTCCCAACATTTTACTTAAATACTATTTAATCATTCAGGATGTGTTGTCTGATTTTTTTTAAATTTGTATTTTCTTATCTGTAATATTCAAGCTTCATAACCATTGTTCGTGTTTAAAGTCGACAGCCACCTCTTCTACACTCCAAAATTTCAGTTGTTAAGCTCAAAAAAAACATTTTATAAGTTATCGAAGGGTTGCTGTTTCGTTCTCGGGCTAAGCGAAATATATCCGTGACAATTTATCGCGGATATTGAGTTTAATTGTCCGATGATTCAGAAGTCATATAGGATACGTTAAGCAGTCGATCATTTACAGTGATTTTGAAAATTACTGGTCATTATCCCGGAAAGCTTGTTATATGGATCAGGCACCGATGTATGACATAATACTGTGTTCAAATCGGCGTAGAGAGCAGAGAAGCCAACAAATATGTACAGCATCAACATTTTTGTACATTATGATCTGCGATTGTATTTTGATAGCCCATTATTCTCTTTCTTCAACACTGATACGGTTCACTTTATATCATATATTTGTAATTTTCTGTTTCAGGCATGATAATTACTATGGATTTTTAATAAAAACCTTTATATATTTAAATATTTGCGTCCTTGTTTGAAATTATGAAAATGTATACAGTAGTACAGCAATAGTATTGTTTTATCATTATTATAATTATATCTTTTTATATTAATACATAAGAAATTAAAACATAGTGATGGAAAGGTTAGAGATCTTTCCCATGTAACGTAAACCCAAATGCTGCAAAAACGTAACTGCTGTGATTTAATATGAATAAATGCGTTTTTGGTAAAGAGTATACACGATATTTTAAAAAATGCTGAGTTTTCGATATCATAAAAATGATCAAAAAAGATAATGTTTGTCTATTTTTCTGTTGAAAAATAAAAGATTTCATTTGATAAATTATACCAAAACTAATGTTTTGCATGCTGAAAAGAACACGTTATAGATATTCAGATTACATTTTAAAAATTGCCTAATCTATTTCCACATTTGAACATAATAACATTCCTAGAATAGATGTTCCAGACTTTCAGGCTGCATGTTACAGAAATCATTTCATTTTATTTTGAACATATATAGAGTTTAGAAGTTTCTTTAACCTATTTGCAATGACTTGTATTGCAAGTTTATAATCAACATTTTTATAGACTTATAGGACGTCAATTAATTTGATCAATAATGTATATTTTCCTTCTTTTGGTATTAATAAAATTATTCCTTGTTTATGTAGGACTGTTAAGTGTTGTACTACATATGAATGATTTATTGACTTTACATAATGAGTCGTGACTGTATCCTAAATGATTTTATACAATTTAATAGTCATTGCGTCTGATGTTATTCATTTCGCTTACGGCAATATAGCATTCATGCTCAGTTAGAAGTCCTTCGCATCTATTTTTTTCAACTTCAGATTTTTGTTCTAAAGGCTGGATTAAGAAGACATATTTTTATGCCCCCATTTCGAAGAAAAGGGGGTATATTGCTTTGCACTTGTCGGTCCGTCGGTCCGTAGACCAAATGGTTTCCGAGTGATAACTAAAGAACCCTTAGGCCTAGGAACTTCAAACTTGGTATGGTGATTGGTCATGACAAGTAGATGACCCCTATTGATTTTGGGGTCAAGGGGTCAAAGGTCAAAGTCACATTGACCTTGTAAGCGAAAACGGTTTCCGATCAATAACTAAAGAACCTTAAGGCCTAGGAACTTCAAACTTGGTATGGTGATTTGTCATGATCAGTAGATGACCCCTATTGATTTTGGGGTCAAGGGGTCAAAGGTCAAGGTCACATTGACCTTGTAAGCAAAAACGGTTTCCGATCAATAAGTAAAGAACCTTAAGGCCTAGGAACTTCAAACTTGGTATGGTGATTGGTCATGATCAGTAGATGACCCCTATTGATTTTGGGGTCAAGGGGTTTAAGGTCAAGGTCACATTGACCTTGTAGGTAAAAACAGTTTCCGATCAATAACCAAAGAACCCTTAGGCCTAGGAACTCCAAACTTGGTATGGTAATTGGTTATGACCAGCAGATGACCCCTATTGATTTTGGGGTTAAGTGGTCAAAGGTCAAGGTCACATTGACCTTGTAGGTAAAAACGGTTTCCGATCAATAACGAAAGAACCCTTAGGCCTAAGGACTTCAAACTTGATATGGTGATTGGTCATGATCAGTAGATGACCTTTATTGATTTTGGGGTTAAGGGGTCAAAGGTCAAGGTCACATTGACCTTGTAGGTAAAAACGGTTTCCGATCAATAACCAAAGAACCCTTAGGCCTAGGGACTTCAAACTTGATATGGTGATTGGTCATGATCAGTAGATGACCCCTATTGATTTTGGGGTCAAGGGGTCAAAGGTCAAGGTCACATTGACCTCTTAGGTAAAAACAGTTTCCGATCAATAACTAAAGAACCCTTAGGCCTAGGAACTTCAAACTTGGTATGGTGATTGGTCATGATCAGTAGATGACCCCTATTGATTTTGGGGTCAAGGGGTCAAAGGTCAAGGTCACATTGACCTCTTAGGTAAAAGCAGTTTCCGATCAATAACTAAAGAACCCTTAGGCCTAGGAACTTCAAACTTGGTATGGTGATTGGTCATGACCAGCAGATGACCCCTACAGATTTTGGGGTTAAGGGGTCAAAGGGCAAGGTCACATTGACCTTGTAGGTAAAAATGCTTTCCGATCAATAACTTAAGAACCCTTAGGCCTAGGAACTTCAAACTTGGTAAGGTGATTTTTCATGACCAGCAGATTACCCCTTTTGATTTTGGGATCAAGGGGTCAAAGGGCAAGGTCACATTGACCTTGTAAGTAAAAACGGTTTCTGATCAATAACTTAAGAACGCTTCGGCCTAGGAACTTTAAACTTGGCATAGTGATTGGTCATGATCAGCAGATGACCCCTATTGATTTTGGGGTCAAAGGTCAAGGTCACATTGACCTTGTATGTTAAAACGGTTTCGGATCAATTATAAAAGAAACCTTAGGCCTAGGAACTTCAAACTTGGCATGGTGATTAGTCATGACCAGCAAATGACCCCTATTGATTTTGGGGTCAAGGGGTCAAAGGTCAAGGTCACATTGACCTTGTAAGTAAAAACGGTTTCTGATCAATAAACTAAAAACGCTTAGGCCTAGGAACTTAAAACTTTGTATGATGATTGGTCTTGACCAGCAGATGACCCCTATCGAGTTTTGGGTCAAGGGGTCAAAGGTCAACGTCATGACCAGTAGATACTTGATAACCCTTATTAATTGTTTGATCACTGGGTCAGAAGTCATGCATAATTACCTTATCACATGAATAATTGGCTGCTGATAGGAGGCATACATGTTTTACAAACATATCTTGTTATTTTTTGTGGTTGCTTTGAGTACAATGTTTCATAGTATGCTTTTTCTGCCTTATTCTCAAAGAAATATTTCCTGCTCACCATGCTGATATGAATTCAAACACAAATTAGTTCAGAATAAAACATTACTTTGTTGGCAAATTGAAAATGTTTTGGACAAGTACATAAGTACAGAGTAGCGAGGACAAGAACAACTATAACATGGTCTTAGACAAAATTAGTAATATTTTTGCCTAAATTTACATATGAAGTCTATAGATAAGAAACTACATTGTTTAAATGTATCTTAAGGGAATCCGATAAAATATAGAATGCTCCATTATTTTGCACATTGTGTGATAATGTTTAGTAAGATGGTACTATAAATGGGAAATAGATACCAATTTTGAGTGCATTGTTGTAGAAAAATGCACGGTTCGAGTTCAAATGCGCAGGCATATAATCACGAAGCCAAATAAGCCTGAGTGATTAATTGAAAAACATGTGGACGATAAAGCGTGCATAATTATAAAGAAAGAAAGCAAGTAAATATGATATCTATTTCAATTCTAACATGTTTATAAAAAAGGATAAATATTAGTTGAACTTCGTTGACGGTAGAAGTTTTTTTGTGAGCATATATCGTCTAAAATACACTAGACCGCCCTGTGTGGTTAATAGATAAATGGTGTGAAGGGTTTTAGAATATGTGTCATATCAGTCTTGTGATGTGAATCTGATCAGCGGGTCTGTTCTAACATAAAAGTTGTATGGCTTACAGAAGTAATTACATTTGAGTAATACATGTAGATTACATTAGTCAATTTAAAGTAAACGACGATTTAATGTCTCTATGATTACATGAGAACATTACAAAATTGAGTGATCAATACAATTAAATGACATTTAGGAATGCCCTATATTTCTTCTCATTATGAACGCATTCCATCATTAAATAAATGTTTGGTGTGGGAAGACTTTTTAATTGCTATTACTGTAACGCAATATCTAACGAGACAATGGTTATGGTAATGCATAGGGTTTTTAATGCCAATGACACAATATAATAAATAAATTTTACTCAAATTTGATTTGTCATTTCCAAAGTTAATTTTACTCATTAAGTAAAAATTTGATTGTTATGACATTTTTTTCAAGATGCACTCATTTAAAGAAGCACGCCTCCAGATTTATGCTTATTTTCATAAAAAAAATGAAATTGAAATTAAACGTTTAATATTGTATAGTAACCAACATTATCAATTGCAATAATAACCTTCTATAATTACAAAAAGTCTGAAAAAGAGGTCAACATATGCAAAAAATCCCTGACTGCGTTAGTAACGCAGTTGAAATATATTGAAAAATAATGTGATACTCACCATTGATTGCTCATAACATGTAGATTATTACATGTATTACTTGACTCTTGAATCTTACCACTTTTCCTAAAATCTCCGTACTTTTTTCACAAGTTTGATTTATTGAAATATTTTCGCTCATCTGAAGGAATGCTGCTTTAAAAGTCGATATTTGTTAATTAGAATCCGAAAAACAAACGGGGCATGACATGATAACGTTAGATAACTAACAAAGGGATGGTACATAAGAATGATATTGCATATCAGTGTACCATTACATTAGAACATTGAACATCACAATAACTAGCATTCAAGACACATATTTGCATGCATGATCTAGACTTAAATTGTGGGTAATATTAAATGTAACATTACAATCATGTACTTAATAGCAGTGGCACTGTCTCACGAAACCTTCAAATTAATAGCACAAAAGTATTTCTGCATTTGAAAAAAGTCCGTCATGAAAAGAACTCATGACTGCCGATTTACAAAAATTAAGCTCAAGATAAAAGTCATTTATTAATTTCATGCTACGTTGTATATAAATTTCTTATAAATATAATGTCAATATATCTTTTCTAGAAGAATAGTTAGTACAAATAAATTAATTAATTCATAGGAAAATGTGTCTTCATTGCCGTACCTGATTGTAAACCAATACTTCCATTTATTATACACCCGAAAAAAAATCGGTGTAAATTGTAATGCTCTTGGTTGTCCGTCCGTCTATTAGCACGTTTTCGTGTCCAGTCTGTTTCTCTTGAACCGGTGGAAGGAAATTGAAACTTCTTGGCAGAAATGTTAATGAAACGATGTGCAGAGCGCATGTTTGACCTTTCTCGTGTCAAGGTTAAACTCACACTTAGTAATTTTGTATCAATATTACATTTGTTTGTCCGCTCTGTATCTTTTGAACCGATGGAAAGAAATTAAAACTTTTTAGTATACATATTCCTTACATTGAGACAAAGAGCAGAACACAAGTTTGGATTTCCTTCCTACGATCAAAATTGGCCCCGCCCTGGGGATTTTGATATATAGACTTATATCGGAGTGGTCGTGTACGGTCTGCTTCTTTTGAATAAATGGAAGAAAATAAAATTTCTTGGCAGAAATGTAAACCATAATGAGACGATGTGCAGAGCGTGGGTTTAACATATTAAGGTACAAGTCACACTTAGTCATTTTGTATAAATATCAAAACTTTGTGTCCGCTCTGTATCTTTTAAAACGATAGAAGGACATTTAAGAAATTGGCAGAAATATTACTTACATTGATACGGTGTGCAGAACATTAGTTCTGACTTTCTTAGATCATAATGTGACCCGCTTTGGGGATTTATTTGATTTCTATAGATTTATATAGGAGTTTTCTTGTCCGGTCTGTATCTTTTGAAACGGTAGAAGGAATTGAAACTACTAGGAAGAAATAATAACCAAAATGAGACGATGGGCAGGGAGCATGTTTGACCTTCCTCAGGTCAAGGTCAAGCTTACATTTAGTCATTTTGTATCAATTTCAAAATTATTGTGTCCGCTGTGTTTCTGTAAACAAATAGTAGGAAATTAAATCTATTTGGCAGATTAATTTATAATACAGAGAAGATGTGCAGAGCGTGGTTTTGGACTTTATCGGGTCATGGTCAAGGTCACACTGACTCATTCAAAATCCTTATATCACTGTATATATTACAAAGGCAGATTACAGTGTTCGAATTTGTTATTATGTTTCCTCCCAATACAGATGTTACCTCCCCTTATTTCCCAAAATCTATTACTTTATAATACTTCTTTTATCAAACTTTATAGTTGTTTTTTTTCCTGTTTAGATTTATAATAATTGAGGTTTATAAGATCAAAACTTGATATGGTGGATGGGTAGGTTTCGCACAGTTTACATGCATACATATTTATATAGTATACATGCATGTTTTAAAGGTATTTTCTTCCAAAAACATGTAGAGCATATATCATCAATTTGTAACAGTAGAATTGTACAAATAATAAACAGTAAGATGGATGTCTGTGGGAGTATTGATGTTATAAATGTAAAGGGAGTTAGTAAAAAAGAAAACAAATGTAAGCAAAGCATTTTGAGTGTTCTTTAGGATTTTATTTTTGTACTTTTGAATTTCTGGTATATTATGTACATGTTTAAAACCAAGAAAAACAAACATTAAAGTTGCTTTCAGTCAGTATATATACTACGTGACAATTGCATGGAGGTAAATACTCACCACTCTGTGCTTCGAAATTATCTTTTAAGGGCATGCCCGGTGACATGTCTGGGGTCTATAATTGTCACAAATATTCATGTGACAGGAGCAAAGCTCTTTGGCATGTATCAATATAGATCTTATTTGATAATTGAAATAAAGCATGTTGCGGACAAATGTTATAAATGGGTATTTTCTCTGTTTAGAAATTATTTTTGATTTCTTTAAATTTTCTTTTCTTAAAACAAATTTGAATTCGGACGTATATTTTTGTTGACGCCATGTAGCAAGATGCATTTTGACGGAAATTAAAACAGTTTCGAATATTAAATGGCTTGCAGTAGTGATAAAATAGGATCAACAAGGAAACAATGAACGCAACCCCCAAGTCATTGTATTAACGGCTTAATTTAAATGAAATGACTCGAGAGCAAAGCATGCATGAAAGATAACAAAACTTTTGATTTAAAAACACGTCTTAAGTTTTGTCCATTTTGTTCACAATAAAAACATATTGTTGATGGAAACTTTACACCATTCATTAAATTTTAGACTCATAACTACTTAATGATTTTTTATGTCAGTTTTATTAGTAGTTTTCTTCAAGATATATTAATTTTCTCAATATGAATTTAACAAAAAGCAGTATATGGTTATCGACCTACATGTCAATTGAAACAATGCCAGTTTTTTCTCCGGTAAAGATTGATATCTTTAGATTTCACTGAATTAAGCTCAAAACACATTTGAAATACTTTTAAGTTTGGTTTTTATTTTGTCGGAAATGATATAGGCAGAAACTGGAGCTCAATTACGATCCTTTTACTACAGTGCTTAGTAAGTTATAAGCTACTTGCATGCCTAGCATCCTACAAACGTTTTAAGATACATTACGTATTATCATAAAGGTAATAATCTGTATCCGGACTATAATAAAACATAGTATATACTATATACATATTCAATTTTATCATTTTACATCATAAAATTCGCATTTGATTTTTGAATTTACATTTATAAATCATCAATATAATCAAGTTAATTTTTTTCCTGCTTTGAAAGTTATAATACTAGTTGTTCTTTAAATACAATATAATATGAGATATATTCTGAAATAATGCATCAAATTGGTCAACGGGTAAATGGCTATAATTCCGGTTCCTGTCAAACGTTTTCTTTATTAACTATATATAGACTTCTCAGTATTAATTTGTACGTCTCACGTCTGACAGTTTATATTGCGACCTCAGACAATTAGATAAGTCGCGCGCAAAACAACGAGTTGTTTACCATAAAACGTCTTTCATGATAAGGTAGCAACCCTTTAATTAGCAGTTTAAGTAATTGAAAAATTATGCATCATAGTTAAGATTTATTCTTTAAATAACATCTGTATGTACAATATAATAAAAATGTACTGCACTATTTTGTACGTACACATACTCTAGGATATTAGACGAACCAGCTCTACCAAACATACGTAATATAAAGAATTTCACTATTGAGTGAAACTTTAACCGCCAGCACTTTAAATTATCTCGCGTGATTTGTTTTCATTTGAGCTAAATGCCATGTGGAATTAAATAGAATCTTAAATTAAACCATTCTTCTCTGTTATAAGGATAGCATTCAATATTTCAGTTTAGAAGAATTTATTCAAAGTAATTTCAAAACAATCATTTACTTACTAAAAATAAATAGAAAAAAGTAAATGGAATCGAATGAAAAAAAACAACAAATATGTGCGATGCCAATAATAATATACATCTATATTGTTCATAAGCATATATAAGCATCAAAAAGGAAACAATGAATAATGTTATAATTTTCCGTACATATCTTTGTTAAGTATTATATGAATGTTGACCTTGTCGGTGCATTAGTGCATTGAGGTGTCTACTTCTCATCTGTATAATTATAGTGTTATAAGTTTTTTTCTGAAACGTCTTGATGCAAGACTGAAGATTGTCGAATGTTATAAACTTTAAAGTTTCACGGCGCACCAACACAGTTAAAATGATATGGCGCCTAAACAGAAAGCTGATTTCGCTAACATGGTGTTGTTACAATCTTCAAAGCAACAACATGCACCAAAACCATCCCACCTGCTGGAGCTTAGAGATGCATAGACTTTTATTAAACGGTTGCTGCAGTTTTGAAGCCTCATCCATTAACTGTACCCCCTTCAGCAGCAAGGGGAGTAATAAAAACGAGGAATGAACAGAACAAGCTACTAGGTTAATACATTCGTGTAATGAATAACATGAATTCGTTATTTTAATAGGATACAAAGATATCATTTACAAGATCTTATGTCCCCAATACTTGTATAATAATATTATTTATTACACCGCCTTTCATCGTTATACCGTCCGTCCGTATGTACATACGAAAAAAAAATATCTTATTTTTTGAACCCTGGCATGAAATCGCTAAAGCATTTACCACCTCCCTTTGTAAATTTAAAATTAAATGTATGGTTGACCTTTTTTGAAAAGTTCAAAGTCTTTCCGAAGAACTTGCCAATATATATTCAAATATAAAAATACAGAGTGGGTCAAAATATATTCATCAAACAATTTTACTAAAAGGTTATTGATATTCTAATATAATACAATATGATGAACAAGATCAGCAAGGAAAGGTGGCTTTCATTGAACTCAACACCCAAACGATCGAGCAACAAGAACCAGTAGCAAGGTGGACCAGACGGACCCCAAACAAAAGTTCACATCTGTCGTAAAATGCTAAAACACAATGTATGGTTGATAGTCAAATTTCTATTGATTAAAATGAAAGGGTTAATAATTGTATTTGAATGTAATTTGTAATTGCCATTTTATAATATTTAGAATAAATTCACACTTGATAACCCGTCTTCATACAATTCAAAATTATACAATATAAATGAATAACTGCAAATGTAAATGGATTGGCAAGATATAGACAGGACGAAATGTTTACACAATCTATCAGTATCTTGAATGCACAGACACAATGCTGAACAGACAATCAATCTATTGGTTGCATGCTCCAAGTATTTCAATACAAAAACTGGTTTTACACAGACATTTCAATAGAACTAATTGAAGCTGACCTTGTGAAAGTCATTTTCTAACAAAAAGAGCAATATAGAAATGTTGTCATATAATCTACTGACAAAAGGCTGGCAATGCCACATGAGTTGTTTCTTTACCATCTGTATCATCAAATGTAGGACGTAGCTCAGTTATTTCGTATAGGCCTCTTTCTGATTAAAAAGGCGTATAGTTTATATTAAGAGATCAGTATAATATTTTGGCAATGTTAATAAGTAAGTGGAGTTGAATCAAGTGGGGTGCGGTAGGTTCAAGTGGGTGAGTCAGTCAGTCAGTCAGTGAGTGCGTGAGTGAGTGGGTGAGAGAGTGAGTAACGCTTTTTATTAAACGATTCTTACACATTTGGTTTCCCGATTTTCCATATGGTCCTCCTTTGATGTACACAGCGAAAGGTATCAAGTACTATCTTATCCTTGATCATAATTTTTGATGCAATTAAACTTTTTATTACACTGTATTCTATATTTATAGGTGAAAGTGATATTTTAATGTGTAGGTCTTTCCATCATGTTATAACACATCAACATGAAATAAGTTGTCAATCAAAATATTACAAAAAGTAATCTTTTAGTATATTCACATTCGACTACATACATGTACATGACATAATATATGCATTTTTAAGTCAACCACTTAGACATGTAATTTGCAATAGTTAGGTATACATATTAAACAGTAATTAAAGCTGCACGCCTCCAGATGGGCCAAAATATTTAAAGAAAATCAATCTTGAGAAAAATGTACTAAAATTTTAAGAAAGGTAAAAAACGGTCCAAGTTATATTGTTCATGTTAAGTGTGGTAAAAAAACTGATTTTGCAGTATTTTATTATCATATTTCTACTAGCGTTACTAACGCAGTTAGGGCTACTTTTGCATATGTTGACGTTTTTTATTCTTGTAATTTTCTTGGATTGTAAGTGCCGATTGCAATATCTAAATTACTTTATTTCTTCACCTGACAATATTTAACTTTAAAAAATATTTCCAAATTTTTCATGAAAATTAACATGAATGTGGAGGCGTGCTGCTTTAACTATTAGCTAATATAATCACGTATTAAAATGAAATACACGTACTGAACTGCTTTCAGTATTATAGCAAATTCTGATAATATTAAAAAAAATATATAAGGAAATATCCGGTCGTCAAATTTCAATTTTAGCTCTAATTTCTAATTTTAACTATACTATCATCTAAATAATTAAGTATCTGTTTAATTAAAAAATTCTGGAAACAATGTGATCCGTCGTAAGCATTAATCACAACAAAATTACATAAGAATTGCAGACTCGGTTTGATTGAGTCTGTACATGAGAGATAATGAATAAATGCAACATCCCTCACGCCCCGAGGAACCGGCTTGAGCGGTACTCAATTCTCAACACTTAATAGTGCTGGCATCAATGATCCCGAAGGACCAGAAAATATAACAACACTGAAGTGAAGTACGGGGCAACTTTAAGCCTTTTTTCTGTCATAGATACATGTATGAACAATTTGTACAACAAGTGAGAACAAAGATAGATCAACAAGTCCAACAAATTAAATTCTGTTACTTTTATATTATTACTATCATAATTAATTTCACATTACTATTAATGTTTTTAATTACTTCGATTTCATGTGTACAACTTACTGGTTAAATCAGGTAGACGTTATTTAAGACTCTAATAAATGCATTGTCGTTACAAACACCATAAATCCAATACAAAAATACAAAATGTAACATTTTGCTAAATTTGTTACGTAAAAATCCCTTAATCGTTAAGAAAAGTGAATATCTTTTACTTGCATTTTTTTTACTTGGGGACCATATACCGCTTTTCATGGAATGGCACTAACGTGTCACATTAAAGGTTCCATGATAACCGCCATATGAACACATCTGCGGATGTTTCAAAATTCTAAATTTTACCAGTTCATGTTAAATTCTGCTTAAGCCGGTGCTAGGGGGCGTGGACGGTAGTTTGCACTTAACAGTACCGTCCATGAACAGGCTCAATCAAACCGAGCCTGCAACATTTTCAAATTTGCCGTGTTGGGCTTTCTTTAGGGATTCTTATTTCACTCTTTTTGTACAGTGTTTTTCAATTATATCAAAAGAAATAAATATCCGCATATAAATTGGAAATGCCAACCCTCTAACAAGAATTTTCTTTAATATATACATTATTGTATTATCTTAAAGAAATATGGACAATCGTCTGAGAGACAAACTGTAATTTTAATAATATTTTTTTTATTTTTAATCAGCAGAATAAAATATCCCATGTCAAATTGATAGGGCCATTTAAATATGTGAATTGAATATAACGACAATATAAATATTTCAAAATGTGCGCTATAATTATTGTTTTAATATTTCTTTTGAGTTTAATTTACTTTAATAGATTGTTTGGAGTCTATAGGCATAGTGAAATACACTCGAATCTGTTCCTGGAACGAAGCAGCAACAATGGGCGGAACTAAATAAAATGGAATTTTGAAAGGGGATCTGAGGTTATGAAATATGATAAACAAGATCAACAAGGAAAGGCGGCGTTCAATGAACGCAACCCCCACATGACCCAGCATCAGGAACCAGTGGCAAGGAGCCCAGGCGGACCTGAAGCCTGCACATCACAGATAAGACGTCAATAGACAAATTTAAAAAGCAGGCAACATATCCTAAGAGTGATTATACAGTATTCAAGTAGGAATACTGAAACCACCCAAATTGATAACGCCAAATTCAAGAAACTAAAAATACCATATAAAATGTATACACAACAACAATGTCGTGCTGAACGATCTTCAAGGATCGAAAATATAACATCATTGATTAAATGTACGGGGAGTCTTTTCACAGCCGCCACACGGCACAAATAACACGGATGTGACAATGAAATAGTGAAAAACAGAATCCTTAAAGAAAGCCCAACACGTCAAAATTGTAAAATGTTGCAGGCTCGGTTTGATTGAGCCTGTTTATGGACGGTAATGGAAATTGCAAGTTACCGTCCACGCCCCCTAGCACCGGCTTAAGCAGAATTCAACATTTAAACACTAAAATGGTGAAATTTTGAATTTAGAAACATCCGCAGATGTGTTCATACGGCGGTTATCATGGAACCCTCAATGTGACACAGAAGTGTCATTCCATGAAAATCGGCGTATGGTCCCCAAAGTTACGATTGCACGTGTTGCTCCTGACGGGGTTCGTATCAACGCTGTCAGCAACTCTTAGATAACTAGTCGGTTGTTGGTTACACTAAAGTCTTGTTACATTTAGCTTTAGTGGTGTGATAGAGTATTCGCTAATGAAATGTAAATGTGGCCAGTTAGGAAACCTTTCATGTGCACGTACTAGATAAAAAAAAAGAAACAAAACTATTTAATCAATGACTACTTTTGAAAATACACAACGAATAAATATGTCAGAATATATTATGAGAATATGAAGTGATGTCGTGGCCTTAGTGGCAGCGTGGCATTTCTAATTTAAATTCAAACATTCATTTTGATTGTTATGGATTAACACTGCCAAATATTCAGTTTTCCAATGGAATAATCGATTAATCTAGCTCTTATTTACATTTGATCAGCAACTTATCTCGGCGTTAAAATATAATGAATTATTTTTTCTTTACCATATTGAATACTATTAATTATCGATATGTCTAGCTTAGTTTTAAAGATCATTTATAACGTAACTATATCTAAAATTAAATCGATTTGGGATAAACGTCTTTAATCAAACAGCAAAGGATTCCTCGGAATTTCCTCCAAGGTATTGTCAGGTATATATCAATTGTACGGAATTTGGTTAAATAAAGGAAAATCTAACAATTAACAGTTCGATGTGTAATTAGTTTGCTTCAGCCCTGAGACAAAGGCCCTGTCGGACAATCTTTTTGAATGTACATTGTATTTATACGTCAAATCCTTACCAAGATCAGCTTTCAGTCACTACATATTGTAAGTTTTTCCCTAAAAATGTTAGCAATAATAATAATCAAATGTGACTCGTCGTAGATTCATTTTAATACATACGTTAACAAAATGTTTAATCCTTCCTATGCTTGAAACAACCTACTTACTAACTGTCTGACAAAATTGAATTAATTTATTTATTGATTAATTAATCAATTAGGGAACTAGGATGTTTGGTTTTATTGATGAATATAAATAAAAAATATAAACGAAATATATTAACGTATAGTATACATGTACACATTTACTGAAATAATAAGGAAATAATCAATCAATCGCGAATGTTTAATTACTGTTCATACTGAATCATAGTTAAGTATGTCTAGGGTTTCAATAAAAAACAAAGACAAAAAAATCATCCATAGACTATTTAAAAGTCGTGTGGCAGGAACCGTTTTTTTGAAACCATTCTATGCTTAAAATGACTATGGGTTCCATGTCAATATGATTCAGGATTTAAATAAAAGCGGCATTGGTCTTATCATTTATTAGTCTTTTTCGAAACATTATAGCTGTTTGATAACATTAAACCGAGCCATTGTTAAACCCAAGTACCCAGAAATGCAGTCGACACATTGTTGATGTCTATTGAAATGAGGTTCTTAATAAAGCATACTGGAGAAAGCTCTTTCAAACGCGATAAATATCCAATATTGAAATTGACACTGCGACAGATCTTGCTATAAATAAAGAACAGTATTGAAAATTTCAGTAAACCTCTGGAATTAATGGTGTAAATGTTAACACCAGAAACAACATTAAAACTTTGTTAAGATCAACAGTGTGTTTATAAATCTTTACTCATATCGCATAAATAAATTTATCTTAAAAATAGGTATTTAAGAAAGAGTTACATACTAGGATATTTTTGTAGCAAGGTTCGTTTTTTATATTTATTCGCATTCAAATTGTCATTTAAGTTAAATACATTTCACATATGAAATTACATAATACAAGACTTTAAGCAAATAAAAGGCGTTACTTTTTCGGAAGGATTTTTAAATGCATGCGGTTTTAAAAATACATATTTTACATCGTAATATAAATCTTTACAACGCAAATTATCTTAAAATAGTTTTTTTTGTTTAAATATATCCTGACAAAAAGACGACCAGATCGGATTAGGACCAAACGACACGTATATGGTGGTTGTCATCGGTCTGCGCTGGTCGCATAGGTATATTTAGTCGCCAATAGCAGACTAGGAGTCAATAAATAAGTGTGAATCTTTCTTATTTCATATTTTCTTTTAAAGAATTATAAAGATCATTAAGTAGATTTAATTTGAATATAACACAATGATTTGTTTTAAAATTATACCTTAACAATATATCTCATACCTCAGGTTTGTTTGTCTGTTTGGTTATAACCGCCTCCGTGGTCGAGGGGTTAAAGTCGATGACTTCTAATCCAGTTACCTCTCTGGCGTGGGTTCGATCCCCGGGAGATGCTTTGGTAGTTTAGCGCGGAGGAAGGTAGTCTAGTACTGGTGTAACTCTCCAGGAACGATGGTTAGGAAACTACCCGCCTATATGACTAAAATACTGTTGGAAAAAGGCGTAAAATGAAACAAACAAACAAATTGTCTGTTTGGTTGGTTACGCACAAATGACACACTTTGGTCATTGTTTAGCAGTTAGTTTACTTAACAATAATCTAGGTGTATTTAGTCTTATAGTAACATGCATTGCGTCATTATGTCAAGAATAACAGACAACAAAGCTTGTTTTGAAGGCTACAATATTCTTATATTCAATCATAACAATTCACTCCATGGTTTTGGGCATTTATTGGTAATTTTACATTGCAAGGAATTATCTTGTAAAGGTAAAATATCAACAACATTTACAAACTAGAAAAAAAAGCAACACTATAAAATTGGCTTGTATGTTTATAATGTAATTTGCTTGACTCAAGAACACTCGAAAACATACACAGTTACGCTTTATTTGAAATATATTTTGTATCGGATATATTGTACTTGTTGTTATAAACATCAAGATACAGAATCATATATGCATTCTGTACTTTATAGAAATCACATTTTAGCTATGTTTCCTACATTTGTTACAATCATTATTTTTGTATGGCTTAATGCTTGTAAGATTTTTCAAGTGTAATATAGTTTATACTATTGTACTTTTTTCTGATTCTGACTCTCATAATCTGAATGACATTCGCATGGCTTTGTGACACGATTGTCTTCGTCTGTCATGCTGAGTTTAAAGTTATAAAGAAATCATAATAATTCAATTTGTTTGATTCTCTTTCTGAAAAAGTGACATAAAATGTAAAGACACACATTTTACAAAATATTTGTTAATAATTAGGAAACCCAGCATTGGCCAATATCTGGTGAAAAGTGATCCTCAGAAACATTAAAAACATTTAAAATCAGCTAATTAACATTAACATTGCATACCCGGTAGAATTAAGTCTATTCAAGAGGGATAATGATATAGTGCAACATCTCCACGCACCTAGCACCATGTTAACCATAGAATTATATTAAGAAAATTATTCAGAAAAAAAGATAAGTATTGTAAAACTTAATGATCTTCCGTTGCAGTCTTTCTTTCTTTCTTTCAGTTTTCTCAGACGTGGAATGAAGTAAAAGAGAGGTTTTACCATATACCTGAACAGAACAGACTTTTGTTTGCACAAATCGTCTGAAATATAATCCTTCCCGCTAAGAACAAAATGGAATATCTGTTGGAGTTGTGAAATGATTGTTTTGACAACTCTTCAATGTCTTATAATAGATTGTCAATAGAATGAAGGATGTATATTCGTCCATATGAAGAGTATTTTATGGGGTTTGATAATTATGTGGTACATAGATACATTCTGTTAATAGTACCACCGATTTTGCTGATCATTGGAAGTGTTGGTAACATTCTTTCATTTTGCATATTGTTTAAGAATACAAACAAAGCATCCACTTATACATTTCTTAGTGCGTTGGCATTGGCGGATTTATTAGTTCTGTATGTCGGATTATTAAGAATTTGGATAGGACAATTCATGACAGACATATTAGATACAAACAATATAGTCTGTAAAGCTGGAATATTCTTAGGCTATGTGTGCAGTGATATTTCTGTGTGGCTTATTGTAGCAGTTACTGTGGAAAGATTTATAGTTGTTATGTTTCCAATGAAAGCCCCAAGACTGTGCAATACAAGGAATGCCCGAATAACGATTATTTTTATTATATTTGTTTTCATAGCTGTAAATACCCATTTCATTTGGACCGTAGAGTTACACAATTATTATTTTGATACAATTGTGATCTCAAAATGTGAAGCTAAAATGGTCTACACTAACTTAGTTGAAGTGTTATGGCCATGGGTCGATGCAGGAATTTATTCGTTTGTGCCTTTTCTTGTGATTATGATTCTAAATAGTTTTATAATTATCAACATAATTTCTGCTCAGCAAACACGTTTTGTATTGCGACAACAGACGTCTTTGCAGGCAGGAAAACATGTACAAAATCAAAACAGAAAGCAAGCAGAGTCAAGTAAAAGAATAACAGTTATGCTATTACTTGTTTCATTTACATTTTTAATAACGACTTTACCGATGAATTTAGTTCTGATTTTTACATCATTTTCGAATGAACGGGACAATGATGACGATAAAGTATTTGCAAAATGGAAATTAGTTAGTTCTTGCACAGAAATGTTAATGTACGTTAATCATTGTATCAACTTCTTCCTATATTGCATAACAGGCAAAAAGTTCAGGGACCAGTTTAAAAGACTTATTTTAAGGTCGTGTATGTCAACATTCTCTGAAATTGTAAGAGGGAGTTCGCAGAGATTTTCTTCAACAAGTTTTAAAACAACAAAGACTGTTTTTGTTGATAAGGAAATTATGAACGGAAATGGTGATCGAGTGTAGAAGAAATACGGCGCATTGTATTTATTGTCATAAACAAATTTTTGAAAATATGTATCATATCCTCTGTCTTGTTTAATTTATTTATTTGATAATTTTATATACCACACGTATTTTGTTCACCAATTATAACATTGTCTTAAACCCTGGCTTAGATGATGTATCTCTGTTATGGATGGCATCAATATATTTTACGACGTTTTGGTAAATAAGTATTAGCCTGTCAATAATATTTCCAGTACTTAATGCCTCGGAATTTACTTATTTGCATTGACGTTTTGTTCAGCTCTTTCTTTACTTTAAGCCAATACCATGATTCCCATGACATTTCCTTCCAAGAATAAGAACTCCTCTTACTCGCATGTTACGTCAATAAATAAGTTAGTTTCTCATTCCCTGAGCGTGGTTCTTGTACAGGCAGACCTGATCATTCAGACGAATAAGGCAAGTGTTTAACAAAGATCGATACCGTATCAATTCATATGCATACGAGGAAAAGGAACCAGTTTAAAATTAAAAAAAATATTTTATTGAATTTTATCTCTATAAAATATGTTTATTTTTTAACTTTATTTCGTTTAATCACCTTCATCAAAAATTAAAGAGATATTTGAAACTAGTTTTATTTCATAAAATATCTGAATTTAGGCAACGAACATGCTTCATACAATTGTGTTCTAAACAATTCGTAACTAATCGTTTTTGCGACATCAATGTCGAATGTCCTTTCTTCTGACGACCTGTTGATTTACGTATAGGACCTTCTCTGAACGTATTATACCCATCGTAAATTCTAACCATTGATATTGCTGGCACTTTATACCTATTTTATATATAAATTTATCTGCTTTCCACCATAGAAACAAACTAGTACACAGTATTTTTATCCGAATTTATTTAACAAACATATTTTAAAACTCCCTTCTTGATACACAGTTTTGACCGAAAAGAAAACACAACCAAAACCATAGATGACATTGTGCATGTTTTGTCAAAAAGTGTTTCAAATGTTATAAAAGTAAGTTTTAATAAAATTATATAAAACATACTTTAGCGCAAAGTATGTCAGTATGTCATTTTCACATGATGATGACGTTGGTATTACAAGTATTTCATCCTGCATACAAATTGAAAGTGAAATGTTGCTTTAATTAAACATATCACTCAAAAGATTTAAAATCTAAGTTTACAATATGTTTCATTGACTAGTTTTTATCAAGCGGTCAACATTTATTCTTAACCAATATTAAAATCAGATATTAGTTTATACAAATTTATTTTAGTTCGATTTTATTGGAAGCTACAAGCTTAATGAAATACTCTCGAATCTGTTCCTGAAACAAACCAGTATAAGCAATGAATCAGATATTGATTGCACTTTAAATATGTTGTCATATAACCATAAATTTATAAAGACAATCGCTGAGAAATTTATGTACATTTCACTTACGTTTACTTTATCTGTATTATACTTCTACTTCTCTTCTCACAAATTACGTCGCAGAGGATTTGGTTTAAGTTCTATCAGTCATGTCCACAACATGATAATAACATAAAACTCTGCTAAAAATGCTTTATCGTCGATTACCTGCTCTATCTGTGCATTAAATAAACGAAGCAATTATAAATAGTAGCATGACTTATTTCAACTGTATACTCATACAAAGTGTTGAATAAATAATTCAAAGTGTTGACATATCTTTTTAAGTTGTTTTCAGAACACATTGCAACCTTGGACATACATATGTTGATAAAATTGAATAGTCATCTAACTTAACAATTTAGACAGGAATGAAGACAAGAAGGATTGACTAACATGACGTTTTGATTATTCTCCAATCTTCGTTATTTTATTTCAACAGCATTGATTAAACTATAAGCCGTATCCCTTTTAAGACGTATTATCTTACGATGCTTTAAATGCAATATTATGTAAGCAATAAGTTTCTTATAAAATATCACAGTTAAGTTTGAAATTATCATTAAACGTTACAAAAGTGAAACATTATTTAATTAGTATTTTCTTAAAATGTTTGTGATATAATTACATGTAATTAAATAAACAATCAGAAATTGGACAAACATTCAATGAGCGGTACCTAATTTGCAACACTTAAAAATGCTGGCATCAATGATCCCAAAGGACCAGAACAATATAACAACACTGAAATGAGGTACGGAACAACATTTTACAGCTGTCACGGCAGTTGACACCTGTTGTTGTGAAGTATAAAAATCTGGAAACAAAATGATAACAGCCTGTTTATCACAGATATGTCGTCGAAGACAAAGTGAAAAGGAAGGCAACATATCCTAAGGGTGATTTACCATTATTCAAGTATCACCCAACTAGACAAGGCCAAATAGTGAGAACAAAAAAATACTACAAACACGACAATAGTGTCGTTATTATAGGTGTCAAAATTGACTTAGATTGCATGATCAGGATTAATTTGAGAAACGAAAAAGATTGAAATGTTATTGATACACCTATAATTACAATTATTCAAAGCCATTAACGTGTTTTATTACAATTAAGACATCCTTGCATTCACGCAAGTCAATGTTTATCAAAACAAAGTGTTAGCGGTAGTATGTCTAAACTGAACAAAAATTATATCCAGACCCTTTCACAATTATTTCGCAATTAACCAATTCATCAACTGTTACAGCAATATATTTCATTGTTATTGCTGCAAATAATGTTTTACCTTTTAATATCCCACTTCTATGTGTGGGTGGCGTTTGTTGAACGCCGCCTTCCATTGTTGATCTTGTTAATCATACTTCATATAAAGGAATTGTGCATCTTAAAGTCTGAAGAATTGTTTTATCAATTTTAGTTAAATTTAAAAAGTTACTGACCGAATTCAGTACATGGTCAAAAGGAACTTGCTCGCTGGGTGACTTTGGTCTCCATTCATCCCATGCATAAATTCAGTTGTCGTCAGCAGAAAGTTTGCAGATTAAAATACTTGATATCATTTTGAGCTTGACAGAGGTTGTACGTAGTATTGTCTAAAAATTACACAGGCTTCTTCGAAATTGTTAAAGTTAAAGTGTTGTTTTTTTTGCAATATTATTTTATACTGTTTCTGTTGATTTATCAGATTGCCTTCGTCTTGAAGAAATAGAAAAATTCTTAATAACTGAGAGAAAACTAAAACATTTTTACATGTTTAACATTAAAGAAAGTTAAAGTTTTATAGTAATTTAGGTAATTTTTTGAATTTATATGTCACATGTCAAAAGAATTCTTTAGGAAATTAAGAATTCATTTTTTCATACCGTTTGACTGGTAGAAATGTATAATCAAATGCTATCAATTACAATTAATTATTTTATAAGAAAACAAAGTAATTGCTTTTTGATTGCTGTGGAACATTTGACATTTAAAGAAAGACTTATATTAAATTACATGTAGATGTTCCTATAAGAAGCGAAATAGTGTAGGGGTAAATGGCCATTTTATGTCAATTCATTTAGTATGAAATACAAATGTAATACAAAACTCATATTAACTTTAATTTTTTCTAAAGATCTTAACACTTATTTGTTTTCTTAAGTTTAAAGATGATAATCAAAAAAGATAGGATTCATTGAGCGAACATCATCTGTGTTTAAAACCCTAATCTTTTAGGTGGCTTTCTTGGGCAACACAACATTGGAGTTTGTCTTCATTTGTAAAAGAACAAAGATATTTCCCTGTAACTTTGCTTAATCATAAAATATAATGTTTTGATTTCACGGATGCAAAACATAACTGGTAACAATAAACAATATTTCAGTAACTACGAAGAATCAATCTTTCCCTTTGCCAGAAAATAAATGCATCCTCTGAAACATAGTCTCGACAAAGTGAAGATTCGATTACAAACATTTGTCATTTAATAAACTTTCAATTCATAAACTGTCAGAATTTGTGTTTGAAAATTATTCCCAAGCGACGGCCAGACAATGAAAAAACAATTTTGGCAACTCGACATATCAATTGCATCTTTCATAAAGAAAGATTATTTCAAATTCTTGAAATAAAAAGAAATCATTTCATGGCAGAAACATTCTTTTTAAAAAAGACATTTTCGTTTCTTTATAATACAATTAATACCTTAGAATTCTAAGGGAACACCAGTAAATAATTTCAAACATTTTTTTGAATTTGATTTTGAAAATTTAATAGCATTCCTCATGAAGCTGTTTTTTCCGTATCCTTTGTTTTACAAAAACCGTTTTATACACACAGTCAGGTTAAGTATATCTTAAACATAAACATTACTTAATTTATTCGAAAGATAAGCAAGAGTGACCGAGCTTGTATATTCTAGAAGAGAAAAACATTTGCTTTTCTGTGCAAAGTAAATTCATTTTAGTATGTCTATAAATATATTGCCTATTACATAAAACAAAGTACATTTCATTTTTTTCTGTCAAGTAATATTGAGTTCATGACACATTTATCATGTCACAATGGGACGTGATTGAAATTCTTGTTTTCTATTTTATGAAATACTGTACCGACTTACATTTGTGAATATAACAGACAAATAAAAATACACTGACACATCGTTATGTTCCCTGTATTGTGTTTGCTTTATACACTGTATTTCTATGTGCCTCGAAAAAATAATTGTACTTTGTATTTATTCGTTCCAATTCGTTATATAAACCACATTTAAATTTTCATGTCTTCTGACGTAAATCCGATTATAAAAATTTCAAAAAAGAATGTCAATTTAAATAAATCGAGTTCATTTATTTCCATTTTGTTTCATTTTATAAAATATTTCTAAACTAATTCTGGGGAATACTTTTATAATCTACGATACATTCAAAAGATATAGACCAGTGCAATTAGCAGAAACCTCTAAAATTACATATTCTAACAATGCGTATGAAGTTTATTTATTCCGGACATATCTTGAATAATGCAACAATAAGCAATGACCAAGGGAGGCACACAATAATTGAGATAGTAATACAAAGCAAGTCTTGTTTATCATATTTTATAATTCTGTTAAAGTTTTGGTGCAGTAAAAAAAATCAACTTTTTCATTTCTTAAGGTATCAACTTCAAGTGCTTATTCCTTATCATCAATTACATGTTATGTGACAAGGTTCGTACTCTTAAAGCAAAATTTTCAGATTGATCTAACTTTGAACTTACGATTTTCTTTAAGAAATATAATAACTTCTTTACTTTAAAAGGTATCTACTTCAAACTTCAAATATATATTTCTTATTATTACACACATGTTGTGTGACAAGGTTCATAACTCTCGCGTGACTATTTCCAGAATTATCCCCCTTGAACTTGGAATTTATGTTAACAAATGTTATTTTTTACTTTAACTTAAAACATAATTATACACAATTGATTTTTCTTTCATAGTTTTGTCTTCCTTACTGCGTCCAGTATTTTATTAGTCGAGCTTCGCTGTCTCCCGTGACAGCTCTTGTCTTATGATATATTCATATGTCAAGTTTGATTTGAATGTGTGGATCTTTTGCTAAGATAATGAACGTAAACTGACGGAACGGGGGAACACTATGGCGGGAGACATAAAAACAACTATCAAATGCATCAATGTGCAGGATTATTAATATTTAAAAAAAACAACAACAAAAAAAACATTTCAATTAGAAGCCTATTCATTCCTTCTAGCTGTATGAAATAATAATCTCCTTTAAACTTCATATTTATTAAAATAGTACAGGTTCTTTCAAATAATGTGTCAAATCTGCATTTTTTTCTCACATACTGCATCATGGCAACATGCAACATGAATTCATATCGCATAACTACTCTTAAAATGTTTAGTAATTGTCACGAAACATTGACGTCAATGTCTGTAAACATCAGCGAAAACGATATGAGTTTTGATTTGAAATGCATTAAACGTGTAGGTTTTATTGATAGCAGATTAAACAGTTCGAAGAATATAAGTTAAACATTTATGCTTTTTTAAAACATTATATCTGAAGTGAGGTGACAGCTGATGGTTTCAAATGGTCTGACATATTTATTTCAAAGTTTACGTCCGGAAGATTCATCATTCACAAACGTTATAGTGTAATACGTGGACAATCAATGTAAAATATGAAACGCTTGAGCATAAAATAAAGATCAAGTGTATATCCATCAATCTGTATAATAAGAAATTCTAATCTATTTCAAAATAACATCCATGCAGTGATTTGCCTAGCGGTTATACTGACCGGAAGTGTACATATGCGACCAATGCAAAAAATAGTCATTTTACCAACTGATCACATTTATATTTTAATTCGGTTAAGTGGCGATGAGGTTTAAAAAAATATTACTAATGTTATGACATTGACATTCACCGTGTCTGACTCTATATAACATTATATAAAGGAAATCAAAATATAAATATGTCCTCACACAGCTTAATTTGCTTTATTTCATGCCCATACAAGCATAATAAAAATGGCGACGTTTAAACCTGACACATCCTAGCAGATGATTATAAATGTCTTGTGTACTGCAGAATGACACTAAAGTTTTGTCAACTAGAGGGCCATGATGCCCCTTATATCGCTCACCTAATTATTAACTTAAAAGTTTTTAATTAATATTGTAAGCAATAAAAGAAAAGACATAATCTTAAACTGTAATCATAACGTTCATATCTGCACCTAAATAGTGCAAATGTTACCAAGGGTTTTCCATATCCATATATGGGCGTCACCTTTTTGTTGACCCCAGATAATCCATACAGCTATGATTAAAAGGACAACTCCACATACAAATAAACATTTCATTGCGTGCTCAATAATTTTGTAACTTACATTATTTATCATTTAATGATTAACGTGTCGTTGCCCTGTCCTTTTTATGTTTGGGGTTCGCCTGGGCTCCTTGCCATTGGTTCTTGTTGCTGGGTCATATGGGGGTTGCGTTCATTGAACGCCGCCTTTCCTTGTTGATCTTGTTTATCATATTTTACAGTTAATTTGTACTCATAATGACATTTTTATATGCTGACATTTTAGGTATAAAAAGAATAACTTAATCAATTTCTGTTCAAACAAAGTGAAATTTGATAAGGTACATTATAAATGAGAACGTTTTGTTGTTATTATAAATTCACGGATTCACATCGACAATTTTCAGTTCATTGATTTTCGTCAGAGTAATGGCCCTTTACTGATTTTAATTTTATATATTGTCCAGACTACTCCTCTTATACCATTTAGGCAATTTCAATGAAACTTTACAGGATTGATTTGTAGCTCAAGTCCATGTGCATATTACACAAGTTTGGAGGTGAATGGTTGTTTTCCGAGTTATGGCTATCATGAGGCCACACATGTGATCACTGATCGCCCTTGTTTCATACAGTAACGTACGAATATGTCTTTTGCCGTTTTGCCTAAAAACTTTAACAGTAATTGGTGCTTTAATTGTGACTGAGCATATACAATAACATTGTGTATGCTTCGTCTAATAGACGACACATTAAGGACATATTTACAACAAAATATCTGTAAAACATTTTCAATACTGCCTATACAATCATATATTTTATATGCTTACTTTTATTATACATTGACAAAATGATACTGCAATCGACGTTAATTCTTCTTTCTAGCAGTCCGCCATTTAAACTGGTTAATTCTAGACTTTTTGACTGGCGGTACACAAAATGGCACGAATCAGCAACTATTAAGATGTCACCAGTATATTTTAAGATGGACCTACCTTTAACCGGTCAATAAACAGTTCTTCTTCAGCCCTCGTACGACTTTGAACTAAAACAATAATGGCTATATCCGTTCTGTACGTCAAAGGAAAGATTTCCCTTGACAATTTATATTCAAAATATAGAAAATATAGATCCTCCTTAATCATATGTTACTTCTAAATATAAATTTGCTTGACAGTTGTATATGTCAATGTGGTTTAAGACTAGCTGATGGATTAATTCATTGTAACAAAACATAGATGGTGATGAAAAAAATGCGATAGAAAGTAGAAACAATTGGAAAGGGGAGATCTCAAGAGAGGTATTGAAACACAAAATATGATAAACAAGATCAACAAGGAAAGGCGGCGTTCAATGAACGCAACCCCCATATGACCCAGCAACAAGAACCAATGGCAAGGAGCCCAGGCGGACCCCCAAACAAAAACAGGACAGGGCAAAGACAAAAGATTTAAGTTCATTCATGTCATTCATTCGTTGGTAAAATTGAATGGCCAATAGCCCATCAGAATGTTGCTGGGGTTCTAACCGGTAGGGGACTTATGGATTGCTTGCAATACTATGATAATTGCTTGTTCTTTCTTTTTTTGTGGGTTGGGGGGATCATGCTGGGCGCAATCAAACCGAGCCAGCAACAATTTCAATTGTGTCGTTTTGAAAGTTATGGATCCTTTATTTCTTTCTATTTTTTCTTACCACTGTTTCTGTGTTACTGGGTCGTGTGGGTTTTGCGTTTATTGAGCGCCACCCTTCCTTGTTGATCTTTGTTTTCATATTTTATCTATTACTGTAACAATAGGTTTTTAAATGTATAATTATTCATAGCCATACACATGACTCTAATTATTGTCAAGGTCTTGTCGGAACTTCTTATTCATGTTGTCAGAAAAACGTAAACTGGGATACAAGGATGCAAAATTAAGGTTGTTAGCCAACAGTATAGAACTTGGTAGACCCGCATGATTGTGCAGGCTGACCCGACTCTATACTGGTTGCAAATGCTAGTAATTTTCGGTCCCCGCAAAGTAAGGTTTAACAATTAATCAAATCGAAACACTTTTGAATATATGATAAGGAGAAACAGAAATTTCACGCAGAATGGTAATCATTGTCTATCAAACTGTTCCAAACCCTGCCGCCTTTCTAAGTCCATTAATTTTTATTTCTTATCATGTTTGGCTGTATGAAGGCAGTCCGTTATTGTTATTTAAAATGTTAAGTTATGATTAAGTCGGCATTAACGGGGCCGTGGGGTCGTACTTGCATTTTGTCCGTTTTGAACGTTATTACAAATCTGGAAACAAAGTGATCCCTCGGAAGCATTAATCACAACAAAATTACATAAGAATTGCAGACTCGGTTTGATTGAGTCTGTACATGAGGGATAATGAACAAGTGCAACATCCCTCACGCCCCCTAGCACCGGCTTGAGCGGTACTCAATTCTCAACACTTAATAGTGCTGGTAGAGCGGTACTCAATTCTCAACACTTAATAGTGCTGGTATCAATGATCCCGAAGGACCACAAAAATATGACAACACTGAAGTGAAGTACGGGGCAACTTTTTACAGCTGCCACACAGCACTTAAAGACTTTATTTTTTATCATTTGTAATATGTATAAAGAAGCCAACAATTTTTCCTTTATCATAATATGACAAGAACGTTATTACATAACGTAACAATATTACTGCGTCCGACATAATTTTCTGTGTCTCAAAATTGACACATTTCCGACCTGAAACCCGTAATTAGAAAAGATCGTTTTCTGAGTGGTATAGAATTACTTTGAACGAAAAAACATGCATTACAGGGCTAACTGCCATTGTAAAAACAAAAACTCTCAGGAGTGTGTTGTTCAAACTGAGATAGAATTGTATATAAAGCATTATATTTATGGGTCCTAATAGATGCGTGTCATCTAAGATAACGTGTCATTAACTGTTCTGTCACAATGTATAGACTTTCAGTATAAAAAGTATCAAGAGATTGGCAATTCTTCTATAAAAAGAACATAAACGGTATTTGCATAGTTGTTTTATTTTATATGGGAGTAAATCACAGGCAGTATTATAGACGTACTTGCGTTCACTGAACACCGCCTTTCCTTGTTGATCTTGTTTATCATATTTTACAATTAATGAACAAATATCAAATTCGCAAAGACCCAAACACAAATATTCAATATTGTATATTATATGTTTGCCATTGTACTTATGGGTATGTCAATAAAGAATAATAGACAATGATCTTTACTTTTGAATATAAGATTTTGTTAGAACAAACAATATTTCTTCTAAGCGTTTAATTTCTGAAACTTTACAAAATCAATTGTAAATAAGGTAAAAACACATTTCAAAACTATCGAATATCATTTCCTATCACTTTCCTTATTTTAGTAAATGCACAGTTCCTATCTTGTGTCTTTTCATTTTTTCACAAGCAAATTTACCTCTTAACGAGATCATTGTTACATGGTTGCCAAAATTAGATATGTACTTGTAAAAATATTGTAAGGGTTGGCTAAAGATATATTATTTTCATCGACTGTAAAAGAAACTCTGGTTACAAATCAAAGTTTAAAAGGTTAATTTATGCATCTATTTTATACAAACATAAAAATACACCTGTTGATGTGAACAACATTAACTGATGCAAACAATTTATACCTTTCGTAGATATATTGTCAGTGCGTCATCAGGTTTTATATTTGCGCAGATCTTTACATTCGAACAGATAAAGTATTGACATACTAATATTACAATCTTGTTGCGTATTAACCGTCCTACACCAACTCCAGGACTGACAAAATGTGATCATACCACTTGCTTTGGTCTTTATTTTTTTCTGTATATAGACAACATGTTAACAATGAACTTGAATTTTAATGATAAGCATTAAACATTTTATCATGATAATCTCACTTTTTCACTTATTGTATTCATTTCAACGTTAACTCTACTACTGTCATAACTTAACACAACTTTTTTGAGTGTTTATTGTTCATAATTGAAAATAAATGATATGATATTCTTGAACTGAACAGAAGCGTCTATGTAATGACAATTCGTTGGCAACAAAAAATGATCTTATGCCTCGAAACACTATTTTTTTTAATATCAGAGAATATATTTATACAAACAATAAAAGTTTTGTATTTTATCAATGCTTTAAGGTAACCAACTCTTCCTCTAAATTTTATTGTGATTAGAGTGTTACATTTCAAAGTTTAAAAAATACATTTCTAGTGATAATTTTTTTATATCTTACTTTCATTCTAATCACCTTAATTGAAGTATAAACTGCAGCGTAAATTAAATTGCATGTGTAACAAAATTCCTGACTTGATCAATGGGATATCGTTGTAAACATAAATTCTTGGCATGTGATTGTTTACGCTAGGCTTATGGTTAGGTTCGTCGCATTTACTCGATGTATCAAGCAAATCATATAAGCAAATAAGTTACTCTTTTTTATCAAGAAAATTAATTTTTTTGTGCAGAAAAATAAATCCGCAGCGCTTAAACAAATTAAATGGTTAGTTCTTTTTTAAAAAAGATATATGACGTCAGTGTTCACATATAATGATGCTGCATGTCCTTCAAAACTATTTGATTTAACTGCAAGTGTTTAATAAAGATATTGCTATTATTATTATTATTATTATCATTATTATTACATGTATTATTATTATTATTATTATTTGAAAACCAACATATATTTTCAGTATAAACACAAGAGCGATCAGTGATCATAGGTCGTCTGATGAGACCCAATCAACCGGTTGTATCGAAGGGGGATTAACAAGTTTGTTCCATATATGTGGCAGATACTTTGTAGCCTGTTGTAGCTACTGTGCAGCAGGAGACAGAAAATATGAAACAAATAAACGCTTTTTATATTCAAGGAACAAAGGTCAGCCAAAAATCATTCTACTGAAAAAGAAAACAATAAATATTCGCGGATCCTTAGTTACCAGTCGTTCACTAAACTTTACATACTCAAGTGACAAAAATTATAGAACTTTAAAATGCTGACGAAATGTACAACCAGACTTGGTATTAACCATTCGTGTAAACCTCGGATGAAATTGCACCAGTAGTTTAAGTTTAAACATATTTATTCTCAGAATATGTACATAATAACATTTGAAATATATACACATACAAAATTTGACAATATTCAAAGAAGAGGATTAGAATGAAAGACTAGGTCTTATAGAATTCTTCTCCGTTTAGTTGTTAAATATATCGGTGTCGAACTGGTGATCTAAAATTTTCTGAGAAAAATATATATTACCAAATGTATAATAGAAACAAATATATATGGAGTATGAAAGAAGTAGTAATTCAAAAGAGAAAAGGGGAAGAAGAGTCTCATAATTATTTGTTATGTGTTAAATCGTTAAAGGAATCTTTTAGTTTTTGCTATAAAAGACTGCACGTTAGAGAATATTGTTGAATTATCATCATCTGATAGGCCAGGGTTTCCGAAGAGAAGAAATATCGAGATTGATATCAAAAGCTTGAATATTAATAAATAATTCATTTCGGTACAAGTTGTAGCGATAACATTCAAAGAAGAAGTGATAGTTGCTTTTCGACTTGACCACATTCCCATAAAGGTGAGGGTGATATGTTTCTTAGAAAAAGATGATAATTTAAAGAACTGCATTTTTGTGCGAAGACGTGTATGGAGAAACCTGTAATTTTCTTGTTACCAGAATAGTAGTATTTTGGTGTGCTCGTTTCTTGTTACGTGTTAAGAAGTTCTTGAATGATGAAAAGTGTTGGTAAGTTCCGAACTTCGGTTGGTAAGTTGTTCCAATCGCGTATAGTAGAGGGAAGAAAGGAGTTGTAGTATAAAGAAGTTTTCGCGCATATATTCCAGCAGTATTATCAGAGTTACGTAAATTATACCTTGTGTTAGTTTGATCAGGAATTAAGGAAGAGAGAAAGTCGGGAGTCAAAATTGTTATGCATTTTATAAAACAAAATTAATCGGTGATTATACGTCTTTGTTTTCTAATGTTTCCCCAATTAAAGTTCTTGAATTAGGCATTCGATAGAAACTAATCTTGTCGCACCTGAAGCAATCCTAGCACATTCATTCTGAATCTTATCTAAGCTTTCGAGTTCATATTGAAAAGCATTTCCCCAAATGACGTCTGCGTATTCAAGAATAGGACGAATGAATGAAGTTGTAAATTATCTCAAGAGATTTTCTGTCCAAAGAATATTTCAACTTTCGCATTATATTGACGCGCTTCCAAGCCTTTTCGGTTATATATTCAATGTGTGAATGCCAATTACAGTTATTAGAGAGAATAATTCCTAGGTGTTTATGATCGTTAACTTCTGGTATATTTTGATTGAGCATATATAAAGAAGGGTGGTTTTGCGTTATGTTTTTCTAGATACAATAAGTGATTCTGTCTTTGATGGGTTGAATGTGACAAGCCAATTATCTGCCCATGTTGTGATTGTCTGTATATCTGTTTGTAACTGTTTGAGCTGCGACTAGTGGATTTTCTATGACAATATAGAGACTTGTATCATCAGCAAAAAGGTTGACAGATGATTGGAGATCTAGAACAATATCATTTATGAAAATAAGGAATAGCAGAGGGCCAAGAATAGAACCTTGTGGTACTCCAGCTGAAAGAGTACCCCAAGATGATTTTGAATTAGATATAACTACACGTTGACGCCTATTAGTGAGATAGTTAGAAAACCATTCGAGGAGGCTGCCGGAAACACCTGCATATTTGAGTTTTTGAAAGTATACCTTTATGCCAGACTTTTTATCGAACGCTTTACTGATATCAAAGAAAATAACCCGAGCTTCTAGACCATTGTCAAGTGCTTTGCACAGTGTATCATAGATAAAAACAAGTTGATTAACAGTAGAGTCGCCAGGAAATAAAGCCGGATTTGAACAGGAGTAAGAAAGTTGTTAGCTTGGAGATGGTTGAAAAGATGTTTGAATATTAGCCGCTCAAAAACTTTTTCAATTGTATTAAGAAGAGAGATAGGGCGGTAATTATTTGGAAGAGAGGAGTCACCTTTTTTTAAAAATTGCAGATACATGGGCTACTTTCCATGTCGATGGTACTTTACGACGAAGAAGTGAGGCATTAAACAAATCACAAAGAGGTTGAGAGAGTTCATGTGACGCTTCGCGTAGAATTCTATTACTTATACCATCAGGGACCGGATGCTTTTTCAAGATTTAATGATCTTAGGACATTTTTCTGTTTCAGTTTCAGTTAGTGTAATTTCAGATAGTGAAGTTGTTGTCATTGATGGACCAAGATCAGGTACATGCTTATTTGAATCTTCAATGAGTGTTTGTTTAATAAAATAGTCGTTTAATAAATTTGCTTTGTTTTCATCTGTAAAGTTAAGTTCGAGTGTTTCTGGATTTTGTAATGGGGGTATTGGAGTTATTTGTTGTGATGATATAAATGATTTTAAACGTTTTCCACCAGTCTTTAGACGATAATGATCCTCTTTTGAGTTTATCCGATAATTTGCAATAATAATTTGATTTAGCTTCGCGAATTAATAAAATAGTTTCATTTCTAAGTTGTCGGAATTTTTGCCAATGATGTAAAGACTGTGTTTGTTTTGCTTTTTCTGTAAATGCGTTTTCGTTTTCTAATGTGGCTTCTTACTGTACTAGTCATCCATGGAGCATCTGATGGTCTAACATGTATTTGTTTATTTGGTATATTAATTTTTGCTATATTTATGATCTGATTTGTTATATTGTCCGCATATGTGTCTATATCTGCGTGAGTGCATGTATGCCAGTTATAATTTAGTAGATCTTGTCGGAGTTTATTAAAGTCACCTCGATTGTATTCCCATATAGTTCGTTGAAATCCACGTTGAGAGGATTTTTTAAATTTGAGAAGACAAAAAACTGGGAGATGCAATCGATGTTCTTGGTTGAGAAAGTGTTCACCAACACCAGCTTTTACGATGTTATTTATATTAGTTACAAATATGAGATCTATTAATGATTGTGATGTTTCGGTAAAGTGAGTAGGTTCGTCAATAAGTTGACTCATATTAAATTGTTGTGTAATTGAATTGATTTTTCTGTTTGAAGTTATGGTTAATGCATCATAATTGAGGTCACCTGTAAGGATAATGTCAGAAATATTTGTATCGATAGCAAGAGCGATTGAGTCAGTACCAGTAGTTTTGAGGTGTACCCCGGACAAGTTTTGACGGGCAGATAGACAGACGGGTGGACAAACGACGGAGAAGTGACCACTTATATGTAGCAGATGACATAAATATTAGCATGCGAATAAAACACTATATAACAAATAAAGATAAACTTACATGATTGTTTGGATATGATTAAGTCTTCTGGTCATGACATAACAACTTCTGTACAAAAATATAACAAATACTTAAACCTATTGCAGCAAAAATGAGACCCTGAGTAGGAAAAAAAGTCGTTTATAAAATTCAATTTAAATTTTAGAAAAGTAAAGTCGTTTACGTTTGAGATATCCTTCATGTAGATAACAAAGAAAATATTCTTAAATAGCAATATATCTTCTTCCCAGTTGTCTATCTTTTATTCAAATGAAATACATCATTGATATTACTTATTTAAGGGTTGGCATTTCTAATTTAAATCCAGACAGCTATTTCATCGGACGATATTGATGCACATTGCATAAATTAAACGTTATCAAGAAATGATCCTTTTGGTAAATATCTTTTGTATCAAATGTATAACAAAAATTGAATTTTTCAATGAAATCTTTTAAAACTTGTGACCAGTGTCATCCTTTTTAAAAGATATGATTCGATAAAGAATTAGTGTAAAACTACATATTGATATTAATATGAAGTTAGATGGAAATGACATATCTCTGTATTTAACGTCATGAACACCGTTTTAGAAACTAACTTAACAAGATCACTAATTAATTTATTCGTTTAGTTTAGGGTTTTATTTCTTTAAAACAATATCAATAAAATGTCAATGTGTTCAACACAAAGACTGATGTGCATAGAATATCAACCAAAACCAGTTGATATACCAAATAACAAGGATATTATAACATTATGTTGTATTACCCACTTTTTTAAATAGTGTAGCTCACTATGATACAATAACATAAACATATCACGTTGTCATATCCATTTTAGGAAGGTAATATAAAGCAGTTCTTTAGTTTAAACTTCGCTGAAACATTTATTTTTAATTTAGATGTTTGTTTACGCTTTCTGAAAAATATTTTATAGGCCAGAAACTTGAACCACCATTTGCTTCTTCTATTTTGTGGAACAAAAAATGAAATTATAGTGATTTTATTATCTTGTATTGAAGTCACAATACCACTCCGATCGATCACGTTTCGCTATCTCTCTTACAAATTGCATTTTTTTCAAATTCATTGCTATCATAATAAATTAAGCAAAATGCATAATTAAAGCGATTACCATTATCAAAGACGTTTGCCCAATCTGAAGAATAATAAATATTAAATTTTGAGGCATAAAGAGCCTTTAACAAATCCATTTAATATCAAGCATGTAAGTTAAACAAGTTAAGGACCTGAAAAAATATCAGATGTGCGTTTTTAGAAATAGAATATTCACCGATAATATGAAAATTTTATATGGTGTTTAAATTATTTATCACGATAATACACTTGAAGGCGAATAACTTTGTCTGACAACTGAAATGGCATGCAAAAAGTGAGAAAAAATATTATTCCCACTTACAAATCGATCACATTGACAACGAAACAAAAAATGTTCTTAAACAACTTTTTACAGACCGGATGTTTTGTTTAAAAGAAGCTTTAAAATTTAAATACAAATGACAGTTTCAAACCAATTAATCATTTTATATTCTCAAGCATCGGCTAAGATAGTCTTATCCGGTTATACCTTATCGTTTAAATGACATAATGCCAATCTAAGGGTATACGGTAAGTGAACTTGGCAAAGTCGAAGTAAAAACAAATCTGGAAACAAAGTGATCCCCTGGAAGCATTAATCACAACAAAATTGCATGAAAATTGCAGACTCGGTTTGATTGAGTCTGTTCATGAATTTACGTAGTAAGAACGCAAGGAAAAAAATGCAATTGCATTTTTTACAATTGTATTAATACTGTAACTAAAACGTGTTTCTTTAACCTTTGCGTCATTATGGAGATTGGTTTCCACATTTGTTGATTGTTTAGTTTCTTATTTTATTTAACGGAAAGTAAAGAAGATATAGGTATTTTTTAATTAGTTATGTTTCAAAGTATAATGTCCTTTTCGTCCTTTTTACAGCCATGTTATGTTATTATTCTAACTTAGAGATTAAAACTCTTGATATATGCGACAAATACAAAGACAGAACGGTTGGATGGCTAGACATAAACATTACTTTTCTTGTCATCTTCAAAAAAAATAAATAAATAAGAAACAGGTAAACATTTACTGTCAGTAGGTGTAATTAATATATATCTGTTAAGTTAAGTGCTCGACTCAATGATCTAGAAGGACAAAACAATATAAAAACACTGGAGTGAGGCACGAGGCTATTTTTACGGCTGCCACACAGCAATTGACACATGCTGTTGTCAATTTTAGTTGTTTATATATCTAGCAACATGTTGGTGTAGTTATATATTGTACAAGTTCAGCTTTGTACAAATGTTCTTTATTTTTTTGTGTAAAGCAACCCGTGACTGTGTTTTAAGAAGAGCCTTTATTAGAGTTAAAATATTCTTATTTTGATATTATAGTAACATCGATTGACGTTGATCATTAATTGGAAAAGATATCTGTTAACTATATCATTCTGTGAACGTTGCCCTTCCTGGTTGATCTTTATTCTCGTTATTTTTTAACAGCTTATTATATCTTTGTCACTATAATTAATCAGAGTTTACTGTCATTTATTACATTGATCTGTTATCATGTTTATCTTTATTAGGCCTCAACACTTTTCAATTAGGACCGTAATATTATTATATATATTATATATAAAGACATTAACCTTTATGTCTTTAGTAAATAACTTTCTCATGAAGTGGGGTATTTGGCCAGTTAACAGAACTTTCACGTCGATTGAGATAGATCCGATGTGTCAACATTTTGATTAATTATAGTACAAATAGCTTGACGAAAATTGATCTATTATCTTGTTCCACATATTGACAAGTGGCTTAAAAGGCCAATTATGCCTCAGATATTCTCTGAAAACCTTTTTTTTATTTTGATGTACTTCTGTAGTATGCAAACTAATTTCCTGTCTAAGATACAAATCTTTTACAGGTTTGTTCAATTTAAAAATGATACTGAAATAGCCATTTTTATCCTTTTTATAATGTTTTTACTTTAACTTTTTTGACAATTTTGAAAAAAAAATTCAGATAATAAATAAAATGAAACTTATAAAACTCGGTAAGTCAAACACATTTAATATAACTACAAATGCAACATTGCATAGATTCGTCCACTATGTATACTGTATAATGTAAAATAATATTATATTACTGGTACTGAGGATGGTTACTTCATTTGATGTAACGGAACTACATAATGCATTTCAACAATACCTAAATTAGTTTTTACAGAATTTATTAAGTTCATTTGTGTAGGAAGCTATAAGCTTAAAGACCCACCCTTTAATCCGTTTCTGGAACAAACGGGTATTCAGCAATAAGAGTAAAGTATCTTGCTGAAGGAAACAACGGGTTTTCAAACAGATGCGGCTACACATCCATAGGTGTCTTGTCCGATGCATTTTCTTTTGGTTCATGCCGCCATCTTTTCGGTTCAGTCTAATTTATCTTCAAAACCCGACTGCTTTATAGCTATAAACACGCTCCATTTATTTGAAAAAAAATGCTTAAAATAAACGAGGAACAGGATCATTATGCATTGTTCATTTTTTTTCAAAAAAATTATTTGCAATATGTTTGTGTTAAAATTGAGTTTTACTGTCGAAGATTGCAGAAACTTGTGCCCAGGATCTTTAACTACAATGGTTTATACGTTCTTTATTGTTTGCATGTCTTACAGCCTTCATGCTCTTAATATGTATATTGCTTATGCCATGAAAGTAGTTTTATATAAGTAGCCGATAGCTACCATAGATCAACTAACAAATCATGTTATTGTATGTATTATAGTTGCTCCCTTATCAGGTCATTCTATCATTGTTAATTTTAGTTCAGCCTATCATATATCTTTTATTCATGATTCTGTTTTACAAGATCACATTTGAAAATTTTTTATGTACTTCAATTGTTATTCTTGAAGTATCAAAATATATAATCTGGATGATCGTTTTATTCATGTACAGCAGCAACTGACAACAGTAAAAAGAAGCAGTGACAAGAAAGTAAAATTCGAAGACGTATTGGTCATCATTATTATATAGCAACGATCGTTTTCGTTTTTCTGTTATTATGGCAAGTTTGTTGTAGAACATAAAAATACTAATTGTACAAGCATGACTAATCGTTATGTGTGTATTGTTTATTATTAATGAAGGGTGTGTTATATCGTGTTGTTTTATCAAAGAATGCAAACAGCGTGGAATTAGATTCAATTTAATAAAGCTAAATCATGAATACGAATATGTGATTAGAATGTTTACTTAATATTCAAAACAAAAATATATAAGCAATCATAGGAAAAAGAAATACATAAGGTTAAGCAAAACGATTTTATTCCTGGCTTGATAGTTCGTAAAAAAGATAAATGATACTGCTTCTCATTGGTCAACGTTTAGTTGGCTATACTTCTGTTTCTGTCAAACCTTTACTTTATTAACAATCTATAGACTTCTCAGACAACAGTTTCAATTTGGACGGCTATGGTCTGACACTTTATATTGAGTTCTCAGACTATTGGATCAATGAAACGCAAATCAGTGAAATGTTTACCATAATACAAATGTATTGCAAATGCACCTGTTCACGGTAATGTAACGTCATCAACATTAGGCCAAAATATTTTACCATTTACAGTTTAAATCACATTTCACATTTTGAATCAGTTATCGTATCGGATTATGCTTCGTACTTTAGGATTACAAATTAACAATTTTATGATGTTTTTTTTTTTTCGACCCGAACATTCATCTGCTCTTTAAAACAATTTCTCTTTGATGAAAATTGACAGTTACCATTTACAGGAATACCGTTTGTATGTGCGTATATTGATGACTTTCCAGTTGAATTGTTGGTCATGTACATCTATTTGCATTGATTTTGATGTATGATTTTCTTTTAATTATCTTACTCACTATATGTGACAGTGTCAGTGAACAATTTTAGCAACAAACCTGTCTGTGAACTGTACCTTCATAATTATAATCAATAAAGCAATCAATTAACATAATTATATGTGTTTTGTCCGAATCCGAACATTCATCTCTATGTAAATAACATGTTTATGTCGATGGCAGATAACAGTTAACATTTACAGTATCGATTTGAATCAAAAGCTCTATTTATAAATGTATACTTACTTTAATTCATATTCTCGATCTCTTCTTTTTTTCTATAGAAAATCAGTGGATTGTCGTCATTTTTATAGCATCGTCAATCTTAAGGTAAATAAAACATCTTAACTTTACAGAGGAGTGCCTTTTGTCTGGCTAGACAAATTGATGTTAATGATATAATGATGGTCATTTTCACAAATCAAAGCATTTTTTCAACGGAAGTTTCATCCTATTGTTAAAGAAAAACATCAGACATTAATATTGGTAACCATGTTACGTACATGTAAAAGTAAATTTTTCGTAAAATGTTAACCGCGTTTAATAAAAAACATCGTTAAGGCAATCAGCTATATGATCAAACTATTTGACTTAATTATACTAACGGTGAATTGTTGTGATTGAGTTGAAAAGATGTATTGACATTAATGTTAAATATTGTTTTCCTTTATAAATATATTTATTTTAAAATGGAATAATATAGACACGACAAATCGCGTTAATGTCGGTAATTAGCGCATATTGATTCAGACAAGACAATTTTTAATCTACTATTTATCTATTGCCAAAAAGTGATCTTACAGAACATCTTATAAGTTATCTTCTTCTGGTCTGCATAAAGGAAATTTTAACAACTCTTAAATCAGCGGTAACAATTATATATGTAATGCCAAAAAAAGTTATCCTACAAAAAATATTAATTATCAAGTTTTTAATTAAGACTGATTTAATGGAAGTTATCGTTGAGCAAAGGGACACACCCTTTTTTCTTTTGGTCTGCGAATAACTCCTAGATCAGCGATAACAATTATAAATATCCAAAATTTCAAATCCAGCCATTGAGATTTTACATTGCAAACGAAACCATTTAAATAGGAATTTCGGTAGCAAACTGCCTGTTAAAAAACAATTGAGAAATTTGGACAGACCAACATATCTTGTGATTTTAATGTAAATACTAAGTCTTTTTTATTTAAGAAACTCCTCAAAATGTTCTCATAAAAACTATGCAAAAAGGTGTATTTAAACTTATTTATACTATTTATGAACTTATTTTTTACATATGACACTTAATAAGTGTTATTCTAACATCAATATCAAAACTATTATTAATGCTTTTATAACATATGTTGACAACTTTGATGAAAATGAAGCAATAATCAAGATAAGAAAAACATAGAGATATATGCAATATCTCATACACCATACCATACCATACCAAATATAATCAGTAAATGTAATATAATGCAAAATTCCATTACATTTGTTTTGAAAATGGAATAGTTTTATGCAGTGTTTATCAATTATTTCAGAAGATATTGTCTAGATGTCTGAATTTTAATGAGTAACGCCAACCCGAGGGCATAAGGTTTTGTTTTATATAAATTATCTTAAGACAATGAAAAGCATATTGCGATTTTAAGGATATTCCGTACCTTATGTGCATAAACAATATCCCATGTGTTCTTAATAGGAGCTTTTCAGTATTTAAATTGAATTTAAGACAATGATTCAAAACATGCGTAATTATATTTGTTTCAGTATTTCGGATCTCTTCATAGCATTTAAAAGTAATGATAAACATTTCACTTGTTGCGATTTGACGTTTCGTGCAATCAAACAACAGGCTTTTTTAAATTTTCTAACCCATGCAATTTTCTTTAAGGAAATGAACGAATTTACATTTGATCAATAATATGCAATATAATCAATGTTTAGAAAACATTTTGTGCAACTGTTCATATGCAGTTTGTTTTTATTAAACTGTTTCAAAACACTTTCTTATAAATTTGATAAGTGTATAAATAAGAACTGAAACAAAGTTTTATTTACTTCTCGATCAGCCGAAACAATTTACTGGTATGAATCATTTTGCAATCTTTTTTTGAAAAGCGTCAAGAAACGTTGAACTAATTCAAATATTTTGTAAGATGTAGCATCTGACAAAACTAGTAAGTCAATTGAAAATAGTTCAATTCACATTCCGTTCTATTTTGTTCTTTCAAATTAAAATTAGATTAGTTGTCTGTTGATACAAGTGCATGAGAAATGAGCTGATTAAAGTGCACCGATGATTTACGAGACTTTAACTATATCCCTCATGATTTGCCTCTACAATGCAACAAAACCATCTAAAAACTAGACTGTGTTTGGTTGCGATAACTTTATTAAGGAAAGAAACGACTGCGTATATTTGTTCTACTTTTCGAGTCATTTGTTTAAGACTCTTTAGGAGATAAATGTTTAGCTTTTGATTAAAAAGCAAAGAAAATGATGCTCATTAAACAAAAGACAGCAACAACTGGTCTCAAATGATGTATTTTTGATTTCTTAATAGCTAATTAACAATTGCCCTCCCTCATTTTGCACATGAAGTCATTCAAATGTAATTCAATATATTACCGGAAGTTCCTACTATACTGATATATCTTATACTTAATCATATTTGAGCTTGTGTTCGAACCAAGATGCACGTTAGTTAACATTGCCGTTTGAGAAAAATCTATAAAGCTAATTGAACGGATATTTTTTCTGTTACAGCTAATTCATTATTTTAGCCTAAATCTATATCAACTATCTAGATCAGAAGTATTTTATTTAGTGATTGATTGCACAGACATTATATATTTCTTAGATTTCAAAGTTCCTTCAATACGTGATATTCAGAATACTGGAATGTTTTTGAAACCACTGTATAGACAATATTACCGTTAAAAGCATACAGTTGATTCAATGCAAATAAAACAAAAAAATTAGCATTTTTTGTTGGTCTTTTCTTTGTTCTTCTTTTTTGGTAAAATGTTAGGACAATATAACCTCTATGGACCAATTCTTTTTATAGTAAAAATGTCCACTATTCTTTACCTCTGTAGAGCAGCAACTAAACTATTTGTTTGTCATCAACAGAGTTTTGCTCATCAGAGGTAATACTGAATTTGCTTACCTCCGTAACATATCATACAGAAACTGGATCAAAAATGTCCTGTTATATGGTAAAACATTAAGAAATGTACGCTGTTAAAGGAATTGTTAAAAATGACTTAATATCAATATATGCTTTTAAAACACAGTTTGAAAGTGTTGAAATGCCGATATTTATTTATTGTCTGACATTTCGAATAACTGGTATTTCTATGTTTAGATATGACTTGCTTAGTGCTAAAGATCTTTTATAATAAAACTGTTTTTAAGACATAAACAAGTGTCTCAGAGATGTTTTATTTGTACAGCATTTATCCAAATTAATCAAATTTACGAACTTGCGTTGTTTATTACATAACTTTTCAATATCGTGCACGTTTTCACTTCAAATGTAAGGCTAATATGAAGTTCACCACGACATTATGAACATTAAACAAGACCATAATGCAAAAAGTACGGCCTTTATGAGAAGACTCGGTTATTATGAGATTGGGGAATTTTGATTGGCTCTCCAGCTCGGCCATTATGAATGTGTTCATTTTTTCACAAAAGTCGCCATTTGAATTGCTGCAAGGTAGGTGTCCGAGACATTTTAAAACAAAAATCTAAGGTCATTTTGAAAACATTAAATTACGAACATTATAATAAAAGAATAATATTGAAAAACAGTTCATTTGCAATCAGTCTTGATTTTTATAGATGTTCCCTAAAATAATTGTGTCCATGTAATCAAGTCTATTAAATATATTAAACTTTTGCATGGTTAAATACCCTTCAGAGATTGAAAATAATCTAAAGCCTAACTTAAAATGTCTTTCAGAGTTTGAAAATAATCTAAATGCTAATTTAAAATGCATGAGGATTGTGTTTCATATTCGTGCATTTAGCCCAATATGCAGTATGATCATTGTTCGTTCTATCTTTTGAAAGAGATTCTGTACTGCTGTCTTTATTAAATTAACAAACATTTCATTAATGTTTTGTTTTTAAGCCCTTTGCAGTGGGACTCTAGGCTTTCCTATTGTGTAACATATAACAAACCAAATAGCTGGGTAGAGCTTGGACTGAATTGTCTTAAAACTTTCATCATCAGACCTGTTTCGTCGGACCTTTGAAGGTAAATTTCTTCCTGCTGTCCTGACTTTCAGTACTATTTATGGTGATTGTTTTTTGTTTTGTTTTTCAATATGTCTGTACATGATGATTTTTCATTTCATTTTTCTTTTACCATTATAACTGAAAAAATTTCGCTTGGCGGCGATTTATTTTTTAGCATTGTCTCGTTTTACAGGAAAATGTTGGTTTAGGGCGCCATTAACAAATTAAACCTTAATGAATCTTTAAATAATTCCTGATAAGCGAAATATTAGTAATTGTCATGGTTACAGATGGTGAAATAAAATAGAAAAATACCATGTAAAACATAAACTGACATTGTTCATGTTGTTATTTGTTGTCTGGAAATAAATAGCAAACCAAGGTAAAATATCAAAACCCAATTCAAATTTGTAAACATTACAATTTTTATTTACAGGTGGTATTTCTGGAATGAGGTTAAATATTAAAACCCAGTTCAAATTTATGAACGATACAAATTAATTTACAGGTGTGTTCATGAGTTATACACTATAATTGCGTTGAAGAATTAAATCTAATTTATTAAGTTAAACGCAAATAAATTGTGTTGTATATGTTTTGTTTAAGACATCTTGATTTGACATTTTGTATTTAGGTAAAGGAACACAATATTGTCATTAAACTAGTTTTATGTCTAGAACAAACCAAAAAGCTAAATATACCATAGATTATCCATTTTAATTCATAAGTAAGAAGGAAAATAAGGAAATGCATCAATTTCTTTAATTGAAATTCAATTTAATGTAACTTAAATTAATTAGTTTTAGAACATTTCTGCATGTTAACAATATTTACGGCGTAGAGGTCAACGCTTTCATTTGAATGAAGTTATATCAATAGTCTATCAAATGCAAATTTAGCTTGTGTAGAAAGCTAGCAAATTGCCATATATTACAAAATAATGCAATATGTAAGAAAATAATAAACATATAAAACAAATGAATCATTAATATATAAATATGAAGAAAAAGATAAATATTAATTAATTAAAAAATATATAATTAATCTATGAGTAACAAATGAACAATGACAAAAAATGTAAGAACAAAGTTAACGAACCTCTATAGGCAGCTCATAGTCTCAATACTCTCTTACTCTCGTACTTCGGATTAGTGAATTTGTCGTGTGCATGCTTCTCGAGCAGCCTGCCTCGGGTGTGTTAGGGTTGGGTTCGGGAGTAAACTGAAACGTTATGACGAATCTTCACAAAATTATAATCCCCATGCAAAAAAGTTCAAAAAATGGTTTGTTTTAAACAATTAAAATTGCAAAATGTTTCCAAATTGAAAGTAACCTTAACTGATGCTTATAAGTATTTGCTCCATTTTCTCATAAAATGTTTTATTTTATTGAAATTGAATTTATTTTATTTGATTCATTCAGTTTAAATTACTGTTTTGGAGCGGTTTATAAACGCAATGTAACTTGTCGTACAAAAACGGTTGATACATTGTATTTTAATTGGTTTAACTACAGTACATTATGGCCGAAGGGCCAATTCTACATCTTTTAGTGCAAATTTATAATACATAAACTAAATTAAATGTATAAGCTGCTTTCCCTAAGGAATGGTGTTGATGATGATATTTTTATCAAAGGTCTATTACAATGATTTTAAATGTAAAATATACTTCCACATACTGTATTGGCTGTTCAATAGACTTTAGATTTAATTTATTTTTGTCATGTTACATTATGTTCTCTTCTTTTATATGTCATTTATCATCACGTCGTAATAAAGCAAGATAGACATTCTTGTAAAAACGTGTTCTATCTAATGAAATAATGTACTGGCACAGAGATAGTTACAATTACATTAAATCAAAATAAATATATATTAAAAAGACTTTTAGAATCTGTATGTACTTTAGATATATACAAACATACTTCTGTGTACCTCCAACAAGTATTAGAAATTTATTTATAAGCAGAAACTCAATTTAAATCAGATTATTAATGTTTCAAAGATGATGTCCATTTAAATAAATCAAATTAATTTAATGATCTCCATTTCGTATTTAATTTAGTCTTTAAAAGGTATCTACGCTAATTCTTGGGAATAATTTTAGACACGAAACGGCGATACATTCAAAAGAAACACGCCAATACAATTAGTAGAAACCTTTTTAAAACAACATTTTCTAACCATGTTTATATAGTCCAAATAAAATAATTGCGGATACATCATTTATAATACAATGAATAGCTCAGAGAAAATTAATAATAAGATATTCATACAAAACAAGTCATTATGTGTTCGTAAAGTACATTTATGTTTTGTTTGGCGGCCTTTCGAACCTTTATTTGATGTTTTTTGAATATGTAAAACGAATTGTGTATCCTCTGATTCAATGCCTTCCTTACCTATGAAAATGTAAATTTAAAAATGGTTTTTAAATGCAAAGGATATTCTAAATTATATACGCGATTAGGATAATAGTATGATATTTGATTAAAATGCATTTAACAGGGACAGTATAGTTTTATGTGATAACAGAATAAATATATGAAAGGATATAACATTTAATTCTAAAATGATAGCTGCGGGTTGCGGTGACATTTTTTTGTGCAATACAATGTTAAAAAGAACAAGAATAAAGATCGACAAGGCAAAGGCAAAGTTCACAGGACGATGCCCCCAGACACACCCAAGCAGGGCACCAAGAAGGCAACAAACTTCAAGTTGTTTTATTTTTGGCTTAAGCGCTGTTGTTTTTGTTTCACTATTTATTTTGTTTTTCCTTGCAAAATAAGTTATAGTTAAGTACGTAATCATACAATAAAGCCAATTGTGGAGTTTATCAAAACGGTACCGTACATGTAACAATATTCTGATGATGCCACTCTAATTATATACAAAATACATTACAGAAGCCGAAAGATTGAACGAACAATTTCATTAGAAGATCTGTAAAAATGTTTCATATTATATTGAAATTAAGATAATGATTACAAACTCCAGAACTGTTTGTTGCTACCCTCTCGTTCTGTCTTATGCATTGTCTTGTCAGCAATACTAGAAATGCTTTAATCAAGTTAGAGTAGTTCAGTGACATGTCACGTCAATACAGACTAAAGCATCTCAAGTTCTTTGTTTGGAATAATATCAGCAATGACGAATTGAGAAATTACTCAAGCTAGTCGCTGAATTAATGTACAAATGAATAACTACAAGTCGTTGACAAAAAATTCAAAGATCAATAATATATCTAATGGTTTTAGTAAATACTTGATTATTACGCAAGTTCGATATTTCTTCACTAATTCACAGCTATGTGCCAATCTTAAAGATTTGACTTTGCCATTTGCTTTGTTATCTCTGTATACTGTTTTAGTATTTTCAAGCTTTCAATTCTAAAATGAAATTATACAAGCCAAACATAATTTAATATATTAGTTCTGTAACTTTGATAATAATTAATTGGAATGCATTTATTACTCAACCTTTATGACTGTATGAAGTATGTGAAGAAACAAAACTCGAAGCAGCAGCTTAAATTTGTGCAATACTTATTTACAGTGGCACCATATTTGGTTATATTATTGGTAATTTGCAGAAAAACAGTCCAATAAATGAAATGTCAACAAGAATACGATTCGGGGCTGGATACACCACTCAGACTTATTTTTGTTAAGAATCAATTACAAACATTCAAAATTACATACTTCTTCTAGATTAATTATGTGCATACACAATTCAGTTTTAATCGAGTTGACTTAACACGGATACATCTTAAATCGATGTTATGATATCATTCGATGTTTCTAAGTCCAATTTCCTGTGCTGTGTTTCAATAGATTCTTCTCATGATTTCAGGCACAATCATGTTGGCGCAAGAGGTCAACACGCAAACAACGTTACGAAACACTGCCCCTACAAATCTCCAGGCAACGGCACATGAGACTGAGCCTTTTGCATTCCTGGGCGTTATTTAAGGTTTTCCTTATATCTTTTTTATTGCCGCCTAATCCCTGTCTGTGTTGTGTGGAGGCTTTAAAAGACGCCCAATACATTTCACCAGAGAAACTTTCGGTCCATGACAACAAATCACTACAATATATATTATTGTTATTATTATTATTGTTGTTGTTATCAATTCGTCTGTCGGAAACTGTTAATAAATACTCATGCTTCATAACCCCTGATGTTCTTTTGAATTGTACCTAAGAAAACACACAAACTCTTACTTTGGGAACATACACCTCCTTTCATGGAATGACACAAGCGAAACATTTGAGGTTCAGTGATGACCGTCGTTCTCCTTAGTGCGTTAGAGAAGGGAATCATTAGTCAATCGATCAAATATCAAAGTAAAAAAAACAACAACAAGAAACAAACACTCAAACATTTCTTGCGAACAGAAAATCTCATTTATCAGAAATAATTGACATTTGTTAACCCTATCCTTTTTATTCTGAGGCGATATCGATATCAGTCTCAATAATTTGAAACAGGTATTTTACAAGGTTCACTTCTGGGTGAACACAGAATTTCCTTGTTTATCGTTATTCTTATATTTTTCTAAATCTATTCATCAAATAAGTATAAGGCAGTATCTGACAGTATATAGCTAATAACCAAGTACAACATGTTTTGGACTTTCTTTATGGATTCCTATTTTCTATATTTCTTGCTTATATTTAAAATTAATTTTCAGTAGTTAACGAATGTGTGCCAATTGGTGTTCTTATGGGATTATGCACCTTTCTGCTTTCATGTTTGAAAATAAATTATATGTCACAATTTTATGCTGATCAGTCTGATCAGGATCCATGATGATCGCTATCAGTTTATCTACTTGTAAAGTGGTTTGTAAGCAAACAGCATAAATCCCGATCAGACTGTGGGAACGTTCAGGTTGGTCTCGATCCTGGACGTGCAGGCTGGTCTCGATCCATGCTGGTCGCAAACGCTCTATGTAGGTTTTGTCATCACACGGTTCATTTCCTTTTATAGAAGCAATATATCCAAAATAGAAAAACATACCTCCAGAATAGTATTGTATATTTTGTTTTTGTATATTTTAGTTTTTGTATTTGTATATGTCGATTATCTGATACAAAAAATACAGTGTGGGTCCACCAAGGACATTTTCGTAATCCCTCATGTACAGACTGAATCAAACCGAGTCTGCTATGTGTATGTAATTTTGGTGTTTTTAATGCTTCCGAGGGATCTTTTTTCCAGATATTTAGATTATTTCATGTGAGCGAGCTATCCGACTGGCTTACAGAACGTCAGAGTTTCTTCTCCGGTACTCGTTTTTTCCTGAAATAATACTAGGAGGGGCACTTTAATTCTTCCCCCCACGACATGTGAATGGAAACGATATCAATATCAACTGAACAATACCATATATCACTGCGACCGAATTCTCGAATTAAACCAACTATCTGACTGCTTATTTGAAACAAATCTTAATTAAGATCCATTGAATTCCCGTTCACGTAACATTATCATTGCAACTTTGAAGGATTGTTTAAATCTCAAGCGAAAACAAAAATCCATATGGAATATCTAAGCATAGGTGCATTACAAGCTATATTTATAGTGATCGATGAAACAGATGACGTTTTAGGACTGGTAATACTGTCAGATATGAATAAATAACGAACATGTTTCTGTTAAACAGATTCAAACATATGACGCATTATCGTTTTCCGTTATGTATGTTATGAACCGCATTCAGAACATAATCTACAAAAAATGTCTTGTTTTATTGACCAAAATAACTAGGCAAACAGACAAACATAACAAAAAATAAACAAAAACTAAAAAAACAACAACAAAAAACCCACTCACAACTGTTGCAAAAGGGTTCTTTTTTATTATAATCCGTAGGCAATATACACGCCTCTGACGATTATCAAATTCTTGACTGAATCTTCAATTTGTATGGCAATTGTGTATCAACATGGATCAAACAAACAATTTATCTATGAATCATTTTGATAAAAAATAATAAAAATAATAATCAACTGTAACAGCTTAGAATTTCAGGAAATCGGCAAATATTTTCAAATGGTTTAAAGTAACACTTTTGATAAGCTTTCATAATTATGCTAACCAACGTAATGGAAAATAAAGAAAAAATATATGTGGAAGGATAATAATGGCACATAGTATCAAACATTGATAAAGTATGAGTTGCAAATAAAATTATGTATAACTTATATTGTTCGTGAAAAACATTTGCCAACTTATATGATTATAATTTATCAAGAATACTACTGGCACATATTTTTAACTGCTTACCATGACCATTTTTTTTTTAAATTTAAGTACAGATATTCTTATCATGATTTATAATACCATATCGACACATTATATTAAACCAATCGTTGAACTTAAATGTACATTTGAATTAACAATAAATGATCCATTCTTATTTTTAAACCTTACAATTATATGTAAGATTAAATATATCATTTAATAGGCTGATCATGAATAATCATAACAAACTTGCAACATTTTATTTTCAATTGTTCGTTTTGGGCATTGTTAAAACTTGATTTCTTTTATTTATATAAATATCAAGCAAATGATATTTCATAATTATTATATGGCAAAATATAACCAAAACAACATGTTAAAAAATAAATTTTAAAATTATACAACATGTTATGCAGCTTTGGGTAATTTACTTTATTTAAAACTTGAGACAGTTCCGCCTCAAAACCCATCTTTAGAAAAAAATCTATGTGGCATAGAACTAAACTTAACATATATTACAATGCGTTTTGCCACTTTGAAAAGAAAAAAAACTGTTCGGGGTAAACAAATGTTAGAATCTCCTTATTCACTTGTGGCATTTTTAATAACTCGTATACCACAAAGAAAAGACTGTGGTGAAATGTGGTACAAAAGACTAGGTAAAAAAAATTCTCGAATACTGAATTTTTTCTTTTTATTTGGTAACACTACATATAGCATCTTAAACTTAATTGAGCATGCGTTATTGGAATGCTATACTTCTTTGTCGTTCTTTGTTTCCATTTTTTACAATTAATAAAAAAAATATTCAATTCTTGATAACTACAAGCAAATCAATAAAGTTGTGTTTTATTTATAAACAAATATGTTTTCCGAATCATAAAAACTACTCCTGATTTTAAGGTTGAGTAAACTTTAATTTGAGTAAACCACAACTTTTATTTATTATTTAAGTAAGCAAAGACATACCTACACGTATGTTAACCTGTTAACTAACACGCTTTCAATGACCATTTTGAAAATATTGGAATAATTCAATTAAGCTATCAGAACTTATTTGAGGGATAATCTGCAAGCCAGATTTCATTTTCTTAAAAGCCAAAAGCTCATTTTGTAGCATTGAAAGAAAATAATTAATCTATCATTGATATTCTCTGAAAATCACCTTTTTTATTACATAAGTTAAGAGAACATTAATTTCATATGCAATGAATTTTCAGAAAGGTTTTGACAAGTTCATTGTTCATTTCCTAGACGATAGTATATTAGATGATTTGTTATTAACATTAATAACAACCGAATTGACATATACGGTCTGGATATTTCCGATAAAGTCAAATTACTGAAAATGCTTTTACTTATTTACTTACTTATTATTCATATTGTTCAGATTTTGAGAATCAAATAAAAATAACAATATTTTGCATCTGAAATTCAAGATATATTCTTACATAGATTGAAGTTAACCCTTGATGATACGTAAAAACTGAATGTTTTTTTTAGTAAAGGAAATATGATGATAAGGACAATATTATGCATCGGAAAACTAAGCCATATTCCGTAACAAGTTGAAAAATAGCCTTGATGAATAGATAAGGAAATGTTTTTCTTTTAAAAATATGAATATTTATGTTTGTTCATACTGTTGCCTTCTTGGATTGATTTAATTTTTTTTCAACAAACATGGAATCTAAACTATTATCATATTTTAAAAAAATTTACTTAGCGGGGCAAAATTTTTTTTAACTAAAAAGCATTAAAAATAAAAATGTAAATTTTCCCATTTTATCTACTTTCAATTTTTAAATTGCCCTTTTGTTTTAAATAAATATGCAACTTTTTTTTTGAAAAGGAATACAATGTTATAACACCCACCAAAAAATTTTTAATTTAAAATTATTAATCAATCACTAATTTTATTTTGAATGTATGAGCAATATGTTTAATAAATGCAACCAACGGGAATCATATCTGTGCAAAATTCTTTACTGAAATATAAAATGTCGACAGTTTAATTACTTTCTATATGTCAACACGCTGACAAGATAAAAGTATTCTTTGGTATAAGAATATATTAAATGAGTTAACAGGCTATCTTAATTTGAATTTCAACACGATTTGTATAATCATGAATCGACATCCAACATAACCCATTACGCCTGAAGCAGATGTTTTGGTTTATTTTCACATTATTTTTAGTCTTTTAAACCATATTTGTAGTATTGAGTCGTATATTGGCGACTTTAGTATACTTTAAATTTGCAGTACTGTCTGCATTGTGATTTTTCCTTTTTTCTCTTCACTGTATATTACAAAATATTGATCATTCTATCTTAAGTGGATTAATTATAGTCCTCTTGTTTTTTCCTCTTCGGAAATAATCCAGATTTATTAACGTCGCATGGTTGCTTGCACCTCGGAGTGTTTCCAAGTTCAGAAGTTCAAGTGTTGCCAGCTTCCATTATTTTCCGTTGCTTTAAATGACATTCAAATGAACAGATGCCCGAGTTAAAAATGTATGTATCAAGTCAATCAATATTAATAAATGGGTAAATTTTATCTTATCGTTTCAAAAATACAACCTGTTATTTCAAATGAGATTAAAATGTAGCTTGCTTTTATCAGAAACGGACTCAATCGAACCACGTCTGCAACATGTTTTATTATTGCCGTGTCGGAGTTTCATTAGGGATTCCCTTTTTCTATTTTATCCTTAATAAAAAACAGGGGAACATAATTCACAACTGTTAGCACTAGTTTTATGACGTTTTAATGAGGACAGTATCTTAATTCATTAAGTTTATTATATTTTGATATTGATAATTTATGTTCATAATAGCTATTGCATTAAACGGATTATATAAAGTCATCTAATGTTTGTTCATCTTTAGCGTTAATTGAAGCGATGATTTAAAAAATAACAAAATATTGTTGAAAACAATAAGATATGTAATGTTAAGGATGTGGTTACAAAAAGGATGCATATTGAGCACAATAAACTATTTCAAGTCCGAAAAAGAGGTATATAAAGATATATGCAAAATGTTTTGTTATCGAATATATAAAGCAGACTCATATCTGAAAAAATGTGTGTGTTGGACCTAAGACGTATTGTTAGCGTTGACAAATTCTTTATTGTTTGATCAAAAAACGAAAACATTATCTTTATGGAAAAAGAGGAACTGTTACCTTTAATATTTACTTTTATATATTACGTCACATGACACTATACAAATTTTGAAATTTGATTATGTTTGTTATCAAAAGAACATTTTCTTGTCATTCCGTTTGCTAAGTAATTTATTTGTAAAATCAAAACTAAATTAATAGTAAGTCTACTTGCTCTCTAAATGTGTTCTTGATTCTTTTTGCCTTTTACAATATTTCAAACTTAAATGTTCATCTAAGGTAGTTTAGATGATTTTCATCCAATATTCACGTATTTCTTTCCTTATAATCTAATCACCTAAATGAAGTTTCACTTTTAAAGTAAATGAGATTGCATGTATCACAAAATTTCTTATTTGATTAACGAGACTTCGTTGGCAAACCGAAATTCTTGACACGTTCTTGTTTATTCTTGCCTTATTTTAAGGTTCATAGCACCCAAGCGTTACTACAATTTCTAGTCCATATATCAATCAAGCCAAGTGAACAAATAAGTAATTTGTTTAAAAAGGAAATGTTACTTTTTGTGCACGAACAACCTAGCGCTGAAACAAATTAAATGATAATATTATTTTTTTCTAGGTGAATACGCATTGTTTAACATATTACGTCAGTGATTATACAAAAGTTCAACTCTCATGTTTGAATACGGACTGAAATTGTTAGTAAAGCCAGCGTCCATTCTCAGTATGAACAAATGAACGTGTAAATAATATATTTATTGTATCCATAGTACAAACATGGATAAACTTGTCAAATGGTATGAAAATGATAAACGTCTGCTTGTCATGTAGAACAAACACTTGCGCGTACATGTATATAAAATATATGAAATAGTTTAAACCTATTGCATCCATAACAAGAACATAGTAAACCATTATCTTTTTATTCAATTTTCATACTGAAAACGTTTTAGTCATTTACGTTTGAGATATTAGTTTGAAAGTATTCTCAAATTGCCATGTTCTTCTTTGCACCTTTGTCTTATTGAACATTTGTCCAAATATTAATTGATATTATATAAAAGTACTTGTCAAAGGGTTGGCATTTCTAATTTAAACTAAGACATCTACTTTATTTGACAATATCGATGCACACGGCACCAAACCGATATATTTTGACTGAAAAATCAAATGTTATGATACATTCTGTTCTTTTGGTAAAAATAATGTATATGAAGTAGAATCTGTAATTCTTTCCGATTTTTATATTTTTTATGTATCAAAGTGTTACATAATTTTCTATTGTAATCAATGCCTGTCTTTATATTTACGTTTATATTGGGAAAACATTGTAATTTTTGTACTTTTTTAACATTGAACTCTTGTATATTGTTCGATTATTTGAAACTTAAATTAAAAAACATTTATATGCACTATTGTATATATATAGTGCATCTGTGAAACACTCTGTCTTGTTAAAGTGACTTTAACTATTGCATCTCATTTATTTTGCGTTTTTAGTACTAAAAACAATTACTTCTACTTTACGATTAAAATATCAGATCGTGTCTCACCAAGTTCTGATATCTATACTTCTGTTTGTGTGTCAGGATAGTTCTTTGAATGCAGCTAGAGTCAATATAATTAAGAACCGCTAATGACAAATGGATCATGACAATATAGATTGTCTGCTGCACATGTATATGTGAACGCCCGTATAACCAATTATAGAAAGGGAGAACGAATTGTAAGAAACACGTTTTAAAATAATGAGTCATGTCAGGAGCAAAGACCGCCACTGATATAAAAAACATTGGGTACAATTTTTTTACAAATTTACGAGGGTAAAACAAAAACGTTTTGTACTTTAAAGGCCCATTGAACATAAAAAAGATATTATTTATATTTCCAAAAACTTTTTTATTATGGTTGTCAAGTTACGGGATCCGAATTTGCTCATAGGTCATTGAGTTCTATTCTTCTATTTAGTGGCAATTAGAAGGCATTTTAACTATTTTGTAACAGGTCAAAATACAACTATGTTAACATTGTGCTACGTCTCTATGACACATTTTGTCATATTCAGCCCTCCTACTTTTAGTTAATAGCCTTACATTTATTATCAAAACATTATTTAAGACATGTTTGACCCTTCTGAAGTAGAAATAAGTATTAATTTTTGAGACATAATGTACCTTTAACAAACTCATGGTCAATTTCCTTGCCTGACATCTTAAATGATGCACAAAACAAACAACCACAATTTTGTTCTTAAATGTCCAGTCTATCTTTTCTTACAACGGGTTATTCCTTGGTAATATGTCATATATCTGAAACAAACATGGTACTGCAAATATTCTGTTTTGGACTGGTATAACAGCAGTATTTTTGTACACACTGTCATGAGCGATCTATATAATGCAATAAATGCTAACAAATCTGTTCAAAAGATTAACACTCACGTGCAAGGAAAACATAGTTACATGTAATTCTTAGATGTCCTTAATGTTACGTCTAAACACACGTGCAAGGAAATAAGCATAATTATAAATGAATAAACTTTATTCTTCAGGGTCATTAAAAATAAAATAACAATTAAGTATTTCTGCAGCTGATTTTTTAATGAATGTGAATAATATTTAATAATCTGTAATAAAGCAATTATCTCAGCATCATTGACTGGGATTTTTTTTTTTTAATTTATAAGCTTTCTGCATCTTGTTTAGGCAAGTTAGACATTTATTTCTGTCATTGGTTGCCTCTGCTATGTTTTCAATTATATGTTATATTGTAAGTATTTAAGAATGACATCTTGCAAATTTTTAATTTATTATTATTGAATTTGTTACCCTTAGTTTGTTTTTAAGATGCCAGGTTGCGATTTTTCTGCTTTGAATGATTAAAAGGATGTACAAAAATACAAATCTGTCAAGGATGTACGAAAATACAAATCTGTCGTTAATTGTTGTAATCAATATTTGTGTTTGTTTATCGTCATTTGCTTTCAAAAGACGGGTTTATTTAATGAACGTATTTTATGTTAATCAAGTTCAAAAGGTCAGTTACTGAGTGACAGCTTCAATTAGTCTCCCGACAGATGTCTTAAGATTAATAGCATTGAAACATGTATGGTCGCTAAAATTACTTTTAAAAAGTTTGGATTACAACAAGAACACTGACTTAATAAACATCCCATTATGGTACTCATTGGACGGAAAGCGAAATGTCCATGATATACTTTAATAGAAACTGGTAAAATTAGACCACTTGTATATTAGTTTGATAAGACTTCGATATAATTTTATGCTTGAACTACAAACACCTTCGATTTCAACATTAAAAACGGCTGTTTCATATGCACATGCACATGCACATCTCTCTACCGTTTAAGGCTTTATATTTTAATGACAGGGAGAAATGTGTTTTCTTGCTGCATGCCTTGAACTTTGTTTATATGTGTCACGTCTTTCCGATTGCATTTTACTTTGATAAATGAATACTTCTGTAGGCTGTGTTGACAATTAAATTTATTTGTCAATATCTGCTCATGAGAGCATGTTAGATTTATTTTATACATTACTTACAGTGTTATTGACGGGTCCTTTTTATTCCAAAAAATGTATTCACCTGTGCAATAGGAACATTATCAGTCCGGTCAGCCTAATGTGTGATAAGAGTCTAAATTTGTGCTTTAAGAAAGTGTAGAAGTACAGATACCTTGATGACTTTTAACATTACAAAATAGTACTTCATACTCTACAGACGAAGTTGATGATAAATGATTTATGATCTACAGTTTACAGCAGTGTGTTTCAAATTAAAATGACTCGAATATACATGAAACAAAAAACCATCAAACGTAGAATCATGTGTTAAACTCATCACTTGATATACATGTACTTGTATTGTAATGTTGTTTTATTCTCTAGGAAAGATCACTACAGAAATTTGTCAAAGAAATGTATTGTATAACTTATTTCTGTGCAAACACTATTATTCAAGCATAAAGGTAAAGAAGGGGGAAATAGATAAAGCAGTAAACAAGTATGTCCTACTGGCATTAAAATCAGCCATAGAAATTAAAGGTTTGCTAAAGGAAAGAAATCGACTGGTATATATTGATTCATACATTATCTCCTTTTTGATTTCATTAAGACTTTCTTTCAAATGCATGACGTTATTTGGTTGTACATATTAAGTATTATCTTTTACAGTCTCATGCAGTCGTCTCGAACTAATTAAAAAAAGATTTCATTATGAATGTAACAAATTTATATGCAGGCGACGTCAAAATGTTATAAATCCAGCAACAGATCTAGACAACTCGGTTTTGAAGTAGAACACATTCAGATATATGTTGAAAACACACATGTTTGTTCGTTTTACATAATTTTACTAATCCTTTATTCAATTGCTATTTACAAGATTTTAACAGAAACCCTTACACAGAACCATGTTAAGGTAACCATTTTAACATAACTCTTATGACAGATGAATTGTGATGCAAATGATAAGACAACGTTATGTATTTAGTTTTTGCTTTTGACTTAATCTGCGGATGTTTTGTGTTAATATGCATGCTAGAAGAATATTTTTTTTGTGGCAAGATGCGCTGAAGATGCTGCATTCAGTATAAACGTTTTGTTTCATCATAAGAGAGACAGTATTCTAAGATTCTTGTATTTTTGTTCTTAATGTATATTTCATGTACCTAAAGTGCGCATTAAACATAATCATTCGCCCATTATACTTAACACCCATTAACAGCTGCTCAAACAAGTTTCTAGAGATAATAGTCAACGTCCAAATAGTGTGACATTTCGGTTATTGAACTAAAGAATGTGACGTTTACAAAGTATAACTTCATCATTTTGCAATAAATTATAACAATTCTCATCTATTTATAAGTGCGTCGCAGTGAACCATTGGTATGTTACGGTCTTTGTACTATCTAGATATATTAGGAATACTGTGGATTTTTTTGAATCTTAGGTGTAAGCTTCATTTCTATATTTTAGTCACGAGTAAATAGTTATCTACACAAGTGTTCATTTTTTGTGGCAAAAAACCTTTTATAGCTGCCAAAAGCGGTTGTTTTTATAAATTGATATAAAATCATTGATGAAAAGAGTAAATACGCTTAAAGTTATGCAATGTTGCATTGCATTCGCCATCTTTTGTTCCAAATCTACTTTTTAAAAACTTATAAATGAAACACCGTTACCTTAAAGGCGCCCATGAGATAACTTAAATCATAAAATTGATGTCTCGTTGGTAAATACTACCAATTGTGCTAGGACAGGCAAATGACCCCCCCCCTCCCTTTAACATGCATTACCTTGAATCATAGATAGTCTTTTACCACTCGCCTTTTTACCACTCGCCTCATCTATAAACATTTTACATAGTGATGATTAACAACACTGTAACACGTATTGTTCAGTAAGTTCCCGTGACAAAAGCTGATTGTTCTAGTGCTATAAAGCATTGTTTACGTCTAGCATTAATTTCCAAATCACAATCATCTAGAAAGTGAGATCCCCAATAGAAAAGATAAAATCTTTTAAGAATACCCCTAAACAAATTCAACATGTTTTCACGTTGAATCCTGTTTTGGCCGGTCGTAGGGCAATGGAATGGCAACTTTCACTTTCAAGTACTATCCATAAACAGGCTTAATAAATCTTTTTTTTCGATTTTCACATTTTGACCGTTCTTCAGGGATTCCGATTTTTTATTTTAAATTATGTATAACATGCAAAATGTCACCATAAACAAAAAGTCAGAATAAAATGTTATTTTTATCAGAAAAGTGAATTTTATTAATATCAAAACACTGTCTTTAACACGTATTTTGGTCAAAGGTTATTACTATCTTATTCCATGGAAAAAAATATGCTGCCATGAGTTTATATTTTAATGTAAATTTAAATGAAAAAAATATTATTTCTGAAATAATCAATTTTTTCATCCATATAAAAGTATTTTATTGTTTAAGTTACATGAATATCTGAAAGGGTTTGAAACAATATCTTAGGAAATATAACAGTAAAATTCTGTTGTTTCCATATTTATATTATCGATTTTTGAAAATGATGTATGTAATTTAAACACATGAATATTGTACGTAAACTGAACAAAGTATTATGCTGCTGTTTCTTAGGGGGTGTACTAATTAGCTTCCTATGAAATAAGCTAGCATATTCTAAATTATTACATAAAAACTCGAAGGGAATTTTACGGAAATGTCCTTGAGTCACGTGGGTTACTGAATTCGCAAGTGGTGAAGTAGAAATTATATTAAATAAAGAACAATTATGGCAAAACGTATAGTTGTTTCGACTCTTAAATGTTCACTCACAAAAATCATCACAAATGAACATGTAAATCGCATATTAATGTTTTTTAGCAAGTTTCTATTTACTTTTGTTTTGTTGTTGATGTTTTTTTATATTTACCTACTGTTGAAGGCAGTTAAGACCGATTTCGACCCATTGAAGTGTCATTTTGTTTTTTTAAATAAGACTTGTAAAGAAATTTTGTCATATTAAACTTGAAACTGTTAATAATAATAAATACAAATATCTTTATTTCTCTCAGGCAAAGACATTGACAACATGAGGCAAATAAATATTAACAAAGTTTCGAGGCTAAATAGAATACATACAAAAAAAAACATAAGCGTATATAATACATGTAAAGGGATAGTATCTTAGGTACTTTTAAAATACAAAACATGCGCATGTAATACATTTACACGTGTTATATGCCTTTAATTTTCATAATCATTATATAATTTTTTCAACTATATCCTGAATAAACATACATATTTTCTTATATTCAAAAGTACTATCATAATGGTTGTTTATATTCATAAGTTTATCAAAATAAGAAATGTTTTGTCTAAATTATAAATATAATAATTGGGTCGTAAGTATTTTTTTCTTTGATGATCAAAATGTTTACATTCTAGAAGGTAGTGAAATTCATCTCCAACTGAGGAATTACATAATGTACATTTTCTCATATTAAGTTCTATCCCATGCCAAGACCCAGTTTCAACTGGTAACAATGGATTTTACATAATGATAGCTTGCTTACAAATTTAAATGTTGAAATTATAATATTTAACTGCTGTCGGAAACAATTTACGTTATTTTGAAAATAACTATTGCTTGTTCAAAGCAATTTAATTATCTTGCTTAAAATGATAAGAGAACTATAATAAAGTTGTATGTTATAAATGGATATGTCTCTACTCGGACAGTTGATGACAGGTTTTCAAACATTATAAAGGAAATCGACAGTTTAATGTCAGAAAACAAAATAGGAGCTGACATGAAGTGAACTTCTGAACTCGAAAACAATTCAAGACGCATTTAACCGTGCGGCATTAATTGATTACAAACCTTTCGGACAAACACAGTCAAGTGAAATAAAGTTGATTATTTTGTTATATATATGTAAAAAAATTCTTGAAAGCAAGGTCAATAGATATATATTGTTATGGTCACTGTGTCTGAATTTTTAATGTGAGACTACTGAAGAGACATACTTCTTTTTTCCTCAACATCTTAAATTATTATATAACTACATGTTTAGCACTTTGAAATATGCAAGTAGAACAGTAGGGTGCATTCGACAAATTCTAATATACTTTAATATCATAATTCATGAAGTTACTCGATAATTCTTTATTTACAAACAGTGATATCGATAAACGATTTTATATAAATTTGTAAGCTTCTTTGCTCGGATTTCGGTTAAAAATATTTCTTACTGAATATTAGAAATATTGTTGGCAGACCCATTTCATCTACTTTACCAAATCAACAAAAAATTTGATCGTCAATAATAATTTGATTACAAACCAAGTATTCAAGTACGTATAATATCCGTATTTTAAAAACAATTCTAGATATTTATAAAGTCACCGATTTGTCATATCATTTGAAGTGGAATCGAAGGCGACATATAGTTTGAAGATGATTTTGTTGAAATTATTAATGCAATGAAATTAAATCTTTATGTAAATATATCTTCTACCATTAAATAAATCTAAAATCTGGATAACATTTCAAATACAGAAAATAGCGCACACATGCTAACACATCTTTGATTTTCTTTGCTTGTATTTTTTTTACTGTTTTATCGACAAAAATCACTTTATAATAATTGAATTTGTTGGGGTAAATTAGGATTGACATGTCCCGAAAGCAGATGTATCATGAACAATTCTACGCATAGCATGTACGCGGGAATAAATTAGGTAGAGAGGAAGTAATAAATTCCGATATAATTTCCGATTATTTACTGTCAAGAATATGAAAATGCACTAATGACAATGATAGTTTTATCTCTTTACGAAATTTTATATTATTAACGATACGTACAAAATTAGGAAACCTTCATTTGAGTGTATCGGGAAAACGGTGATTGGAGGTAAAGGTCTTACCCTGCACTTCTTAAACACATTTTGTTTTTTCTAATGATTTCGTATAAATAAATAGCGCTATAATCAATTGATACCTATAAACTAATTCAGGCGTATATGACATAATGAAGTGCATATTTACATGTTTGATAAAATGCAGTAAACATAAGATCTTTATATTTATAATTAATTTATTTTGTCATAAAGTACTCAATTGTGCACTACGTCTCAAAGATATTGCCTACTCGTATATTATTCTACCGCATCGAAAATAGAACCACTGATCAAACAAAATTATAGTTTTGGTTTAAGATGTATCTCGAGAGATATTTTTACATAAAAAAGCAAAATAATCTGATCAACATGTTACATAAGATGACAAGCAAGAATTTGGTGACGGAAACAGTATGTAAAACGTATAATTCCATCTCAATATAATAAGTATCTTCCAACACAAATATGTACAATTCGGACAAATTGGCAGTTAGGCGGCACACTTAGGTTCATTTAAAAATTACTTCTAACTAGGAAAGTACTTTATGTCCATCTAACAGAAAATATGACATAGGCATATATTTTTTACACGGATTAAAATATATGATTGGAAGGTGTTTCGCTTTTTAATACAATGACGGTCAATTCACATGTTTAATGTGTCAAAATTGGATGCTGCTGACAAATTTATTTATAGTAATTACTCGATAGAAAAGAACATTCTGTGCATTTGGGGAGCAATAAGAATGAATATTTAAAGTGATAATACAGACACTGTTTGATTGAATCTGTACATGAGCAATTATGGAAACTGAAAGATAATGGAAAGTGAAATATTTATCACGCTCCCAAGAAATATTATAAATACATAATAATACCTTACAAAATGTCCTCTTCGAGAAATATTTAATTAATTACATCTTAATGTATAATTGTAAATAAAATCAGGATTTCAAAAGAAAGTTACACACATGCATTACAGGCATATTATTTATCTTTCTTACCAAAAACAAAAGCGTTGAATTGTAAAGTTAAGAATATGTTAAATGTCTTGGAATTTATGTCGCAAAAACAGCAACAAAATCATTTATTTGATGTTTATCAAAGATGCAAAAGAACAACATAATATCTATAAATGGAACCTTGAAAACATCAAGATTCCCACCTACTGGCATTGATTTTTTGGCTGAAATGTCTGTTAAAGCACAGATATCAGCGACAAAAATGAGACTGGTAGGCAAGACAAATAATACTTTTGAAACTTTGATAAATAAGGAAAATCTTCAAACATGCAGTTAACAACATGTAATTACATCATTCTTGTGCATACTGTATTGAATAGAGTACTTTTCGAACGAGCTTAGCCATTTCCCACCGTTCATTGCTTTAGTGTATTGTTTTTGGAAAAGAAAAATTGGGTTACTCATTTGTTTCAGCTGTGTTACTAAACTGGGTTTCCAAATTTTTTTTTTGATAAAAACATAAAAAATGATTTTTTTGTCATTTCCCCCTAAAATGTTTAAAATTTTCTGAATGTAATGGGAAAATTTTCCCTTTCCAATCCTTAATTCCCTTTTTTCTGTTTTTGGTTTTTGAGCAACATTTTTTTGTTTTTCCCTTTATTTTTCCCTCCCTTTAAAACTTTTGGTTCCCAAATCCCGTACCAAATTTTTATCTTGTTCGAAAAAAAGTGGTTTTTTAAAAATGAAGTTTTCGAGTACTTTTGTTTCCCCGGTTTAAAAAATAACATTTAGTTATTAAAAAAAAAAAAAAAAAAAAAAAAAAAAAAAAAAAAAAAAAAAAAAAAAAGATTGTTTTAACAATCTTTAAAAAAGTGTGTGTGTTTTTTCTAGTTTTTTCTTTTTCTTGTTGTTGTTTTGGGGTTTTTTACATTACAAAAAATAAAATTGAGACAGACATCTTGTCATAATGTGTTTAGATCCTTTCATTTGATTCAAATGCAAATGACATATCTAGACAATAATTTAAAGTACATTTGCTTTAAACCTTGTAAATTGTTTTTAGGATAACAATAAAACAGAAAGTAAATTATTAAACACATTCAATTTTTCAAATTAAACAAGGCGTTTCAATAAAAATTTTAATTGACAATTTTCCTTTACTTTAAGTTATCTAAGGAACAAACCTTTCTTTCTTTTAGAAAATGTTTAAGTTTTCTTACACAAAGTTAAACTAAATATTATTCTCATATTGAAAATTAAAATATATGGTTGACACAGAAATTGACAATTTCCTCGACATTATCAGAATCATTTTCTTCGAATAATATTTCAATTGGTACTTTTGTACGTAATTGGCATTGTGTGAATGCATTCTATTGATTGTACGAGTTTTAGTTCATATCACCAACATTCACTTATTTTCATCATTTAATAACGAGTATGGGAACCATCCTGCTGTTTCAGTATAATAAATTTATAACAAAAATGTAAATTGAAACAAATCAACACATTTTGATAGAACTATAATGTAATCCATTTATTCCAGTTAATGTAATTTTCCCTTTTAGGATGAATTCTAGATGTTAAAATGTCACCGATTGTTATATGTTATTAGATGTACTAAAAATGACAGATAAACATAATTGAAGATGATTTTGCTGAAAAGATTCATAGAATAAAATATGTCTAGGAATATTTTTTTTCATCATTAATCTATAATTCTCAGATTGCCAATACAAAAGTAGGGTACTTATCTTTACACATGTAATCATATTAACAACGCAGTACTTTTCAATCGCCTTGCCGTTTCCTATATTTCGGTGAATTGACAATTACACTGAATGTTTTAATGTTATTAGGGCTTTAAAAATAATCAAATATTTTATATACTCTTTGTCCTGCTGGACTCCCTGCCGATGGTTTCTGTTTTGCTGGGTGGTGTAGCGGTTGCGTTTATTGATCGCCATCTTTCCTTGATATTTAATGATAATATTTGCCATAATCTATTAGAATAATATAACTGCTTCTCTTTGATGATTATGACTCTATGAAACATAAGGCATAAACTATGAACATATTACCTTGTGATAAACTTTCAATACAATTCGATAACATTAACAAACGATTATTGTTCTTATATTAATTCATATAGAGACCACTTAACTATTTTATAATTGGTTCGCGTTAGTTTCTTGAAAAGACTACCAAAGACTGTACTTTGTTTGCTTTTTGATCTCCTTTAAAAAATCAATTGCAGTTCACTTGTTGTACAATAGGTTTGTAATTTATTAATTAATGTCGCATGGTTAAATACGCCATGAGTGGTTTGCGAGTTCAGAGGTTCACTCAATGTGAGCTTTCTTATATCATAAGATAGTTTTGAATTGCTTTGAAAGAGACAACGGTCCGAGTAGAGAAATATTTATTTATAACACATTGCATCACAAATGATTTAAATTCTCTTACATCTTTCTGTAATGTAATTGAATTACAACAATCAGGCAATAGAAATGTTATTGTAAGGGAAATAAAATATTTTCCAATGTCTCGGTCCCTTTATTTCTACAAGCGTTATGAATGAAATATAAAAACCTGGAAACAAAGTGATCCCTCGGTAGCATTAATCACAACAAAATTACAAGAGAATTGCAGACTCGGGTTGATTTAGCTCGTAAAATTTTTTCTGTAAACAATAAAACACATTATAAAAAACTAACAAGTATCCCCAGGATTAATCCCCAAAACAATAAAATGAAAATTGCAGACTTGGTTTGAGCGAGTCTGCACATGAGGGTTAATGAATAAGGGCAACATCCCTCACGCCCCCTAGCACTGGCTTGAGTGGGACTCAAAACTAAACACTTATCGATCTTGCTGAAGATCTTAAAGGGCGGTTATCACGACATTTTTGTTGTGTTTGTGGTTATTTATTCTTTTATTCGGCATTCTTGTTTTGGGGTTCCATATTCCCATTGGGAAAACGTTAAATCACCCCTTTAAAAATTGGGGCCCTTTTTTTAATTTGTCTTTTTACTAAATTATCTGGATATCAGGCTTATATTAATGGAGTTTTAGTTTCTTGTATTTGACCTTTGTCAACTTGGGTGGTGACAGTATTCCTACTTGTATACTGTATAATCACCCTTAGGATATGTTGCCTGCTTTTTAAATTTGTCTTTTGACGTCTTGTCTGTGATAGGCAGGCTTCATAACCTTAGATCCCCGTTCAAAATTCCATTTTATTTAGTTCCGCCAATTGTTTTCTCGTTTAGGATACTCGCATTCTTTTACTTGGGTACCATACGCTGCTTTTTATGGAATGACACGTCTGTGTCACATTAAAGGTTCCTTGATAGCCGCCGTATAAACACATCTGCGGACACATCTAAATTCAAAATTCGACCATTTTTTGTGTTTAAATGTTGAATCCTGCTTCAGCCGGTGCTAGGGGTCATTGACGGTAACTTGCACTTTCCAGTACCGTCCATGAACAGGCTCAAAGGGTAAACGTTAAACACAATGATACTGTTCATTTATGAGAAGTCGTTATAAAAATTTTAAAAAAAAGTGGTCGATTTTCAAATATTTATAAAATATATCAGAATCATACCAAGTGGACCACTTTAACAGTATTATCTTATTATACTAGAAAGAACATTCCGCTTCCGGTCCAGCAAAACAATAAATTTGGATGATTATTAAGTCTGTGTTATTGTTGATTTAACAAAACTGTTAAAAATGACTTCAATTCTCTCTTAAAATGTTTCAGTGCTTATTATTAGAAGACATCTGCCCTGAAACTAATTGATCCTGTCACTCAGTGATTGACCTTTTGAACTTGAAGAACATAAAACATATTTAACGACATAGTATCAGTAAATAAAGCTGTCAGTTAACGACGTAGTATCAGTAAATAAAGCTGTCATTTAACGACGTAGTATCAGTAAATAAAGCTGTCATTTAAAGACAATTAAAGACAATTAAGAGCAACAAACACAGATCTACATTTCCTATCAGGAATTAACAAGATATAAGTTTATACATCCCTGATTATCATTCAAAGAACAGAACAGAAGAATGGAAGTCTTTCATTTAATAAAACATAATTCGGATTGCCAACTATTCTGATAAACTGTACAAATTTTCAATAGGTCACTTTCTAAAATGTCTTCAATTTTAAATGAAATCGAAAACAATAGCAAAGTTAATCATGCACAGTTTAAGTTTTTAATATATTATGCGCAAAAAGGTTTTTTGTTTTGGGCCCATAAAACAAATTTTATACACTAACTGATGGGCAAAAGTATCATTGTTTGTTCCATTATATTTTATTCACTTGTTCAGTTTGTTCCAACTTCATTATGTTGGTTTTCAAACTAATTAGGGCAATTGAAAAATGTTTAAACACAATATAGCATTGCTTAACATTTTTATTCACCTAGAAAAAATACTAATGCAATCATCTAATTTGTTTGAGTGCTGGATTTGTTTGCATAAAAGGAGCATTTTAATGAATAGAGTACCTTATTTGTTCACTTGGTTTGATTGATACATGGAGTAGTTATTGTAGGAACACTTGGATGTTATGAACCTTAAAATAGGGCAAAGAAAAAAACGGAGAACGTGCCAGGAATTTTGGTTTGTCAACTACATGTATAGCTCATTAATCAAATAAAGATGTGTGTGGTACTTGTAATGCAATCTAATTTACTTTGCAAATGAAACGTTATGCAACTTAAATGTGATAAGATATTAAGGAAAAAAACACGCGGTTATAGGATGCAAAACCATACTAATTTAGCTGAGACTTTAAGAATATAGCATTTAAAATGACAAAAAAAACCCATAATTCAGAGAGTGAGTAGGCCTTTTTATACATAACTTTATTCGTATTACAAAATGATGTTACAAGTCTTGCGCTCAGCTTCTGTCGTGTTGATAATAGAAGTTTACTCTTATCAATAGGAACGTTTCTTCTCAGTTAATACTGTTTATTTAAAAGTAAACACGAGCGAATTTCAAAATTGGTTTCATATTATTTGACTTTTTATCTTTACACAGTTTGTTTCTAATCATCAATAGACCTGAGTATTCAATTAACATTTTAAAGAAAACAGTCCAGCAACTTTACATTTCTGATTGTTACTAACGATATTTTAACATTTTAAAATCATCAGTTTAGTTCAAGCTTTAGATAAGCAAACATTAAAACAATAAGCTCCTTTAATATAAAAGCTGTTATAAACATTAGTTGTTGACAAACTTAAAGGTTATGATCCTGTCTTTATTAAAATGTCAGTATTATTATTATTTTATACGCAGATGTGACCTTTGCTCCGAAGTTTCTAACTGTTTAAAACAGTTTGCATATTTCAATCAAACTCAAGTCTGAATCTGGATAAAATAGGAAAAACGGAATCCCTAAAAGTAGTCCAACAGTAATATTGACAATAATGTAGACTCCGTTTAATTGAGCATATAAATGTGTGTAATTGATTAATACAAGCTACATTTTGAATTGATTTTAAATTATTGGGTTTTTACTCCGATACAACCAGCTATTCGCGCAATTTGATACTTTGCAACCGAAGATTGTAAGAAATCTATATTCTAGTTATCATATTTGTTATAATCATATCCTGTTACTTGTTAATTAACTATGATAACTAAACTCATGCCGATGAGAATGAATTTGTCATAGCATTTAGGCCTTTAGAGTTCATGAAGTTTACCCTTTCGCTTTTATCAATTGATAATGATGGTAGACTGTGAAACATATATTCTTAAATCGGACATCTGTTTATTTCAGTGTCATTTAAAGCAGCGATTGAAGATGGAGGAGAATAATGGAAGCTGACAACCATTGAACTTCTGAACTTGTAAACACTCAGAGGTGCAAGTAACCATGCGATGTTAATCAATCTGAGCTGATTTCAAGGAAGTAAACAAAAGGACTATAATTTATCAATCAATTTAAGATAAAGATAAAAAGTTTTTAATATACAAAACAAGGAAGAGAAGAATCATAATGCAACGGAAAATAGATTTTCATGCAGAAATAAATCAACTTAAACACGTTGATAATATCATATGATGAAGGGTTTGATAGACTTAGAGTAGTTCTACAAAAACAGTCATTTGCTTCAGATGAAAGGAATAATATTCGAAGTCAATCCGTGATGAAATATTGTCTATCCTGCTATTTTATCTTGTTAGCAGATTGACATTGTATAGACGGTAAACAATTAAGTAATTGTTGAGATCATCTCAAAACTTCTGGTAATAATGCACAATTATGTTTGTGTTGTATTTAGGAGATTTCTGAAACATCCACCAGACTTTTTCTGTAATGTCCAATTCACGAATCTTAAATAAGTGTGGAAGTCTTTTTATATTTAATACTAATTTATATTTTATCCTTAACATTTTCTAGTAACAACTGTTGAACAATCATCATTATAACAGTCAATCTGTTTAGTCAGCTATATACAACTTCGCAATGATAAAATAAGCATATTGTCACTTTAATTTAGAACCTGTACAATGTGTTTAATAAGTAGAAGTATTTTGGTTTTGGTGCTTACGAGGGATCACTTTTTTTCCAGATATTTCAATTTTTTTACACATTTGGAAAAACTAAGATGATAAATATCTTTATCATTGAAATAAATGTAAAAACATCTTTCAAACTATTAACGTCAATGTAATGAACAACACAGATACTTTGGGTTTGGAGCTCAAAACGCCTTTAAAATCCAAATAAAATGCATATTTGTCAATCCCAGGACATGTACTGATCATATATATCAAAAAATCTTAATATATGCCGTTTTGAAAAAAAAATCATATTTCAACAACTATAATAATACACAAGATAAAATGTTCGCCGGAAAAAAATCGCACCCCTACCGTCATAATCACCATGTATTTTATTCCATTTCCAATTTTCACATAATCCTTTGGTCCATCGACACAGAAGATATAATTCTTCACGATGATGGTCAATTTTAAACTTCAACGGTAATATAAACAACGCAACAGCCGAAATAAACATCAATATTATCGCCGTTTTTTTTCAACGACAAAATCTTTCGATAAATTCAATGGACCAGACGGCTATGAACGAAGCTATCCGATTATGTGGTTCCCAAACTTAAAAGCGCTGCGCATTTTGCACACGCAAAGCTGGGCCACATAATCGGATAGCTTCGTTCATAGCCGTCTGGTCCATTGAATTTATCGAAAGATTTTGTCGTTGAAAAAAAAACGGCGATAATATTGATGTTTATTTCGGCTGTTGCGTTGTTTATATTACCGTTGAAGTTTAAAATTGACCATCATCGTGAAGAATTATATCTTTCTGTGTCGATGGAACCAAAGGATTATGTGAAAATATTGGAAATGGAATAAAATACATGGTGATTATGACGGTAGGGGTGCGGATTTTTTCCGGCGAACATTTTTATCTTGTGTATTATTATAGATGTTGAAATATGATTTTTTTTTCAAAACGGCTTATATTAAGTTTTTTTGATATATATGATCAGTACATGTGCTGGGATTGACAAATATGCATTTTATTTGGATTTTAAAGGCGTTTTGAGCTCCAAACCCCAAGTGTCTGTGATGAACAAAGGTCTTGTCTGAACCTTTATGTGTGTTTAATACGAATGAAATATTCTTACATATAACATATATGATAATAATTAAGATGATTCCCAGAAATTAAATCTGAAACCTAGCGTCTTCAGTTTCTTTCATGCTATCAAGAGGTGTTCATATATAAAGAAACTGATATCCAGCAGACATATTTCTAAAACATTCTGATGAATTAAATTATCTATTCTTACAATTATTAAAAGCATAAATAAAAGCTGATTTTCTTGGAGGTTTACAAAATTGTAGGCTTGTCTAATATATAAAATTAATCAGTGATCGTAATCGAATATTTCAACGCAGACAACTCACTTGACAAAATATCTTCTTGTTTGCATTGTTATTTAGGATGTTTACCTAAATTTGCGTTGAACTTTTTTCGTGTATCTAGTTTCCTGAACAATCTTTCAAAACATTGCATTTCAGAATTCCATTATATTTAGTTTCACCAAAAGTTTTCTCGTTTAGTGGACATGCATTTTTTCATTTGGGGACTATATGTCGCTTGTCGTGCAATCGCACTAACGTTTTGCTTTGAAGGTTCAATGATCACCACCAAATGAACACACATGCGGATGTTACAAAATTCAAATTTTACCAATTCATATTAAATGTTGAATTCTGCTTAAGCCGGTGTTAGGGTAGAGGGCGTAGACGTAGTTTGCATTTACCACTACCGATCATGAACAGGCTCAATCAAACCGAGCCTGCAACATTTTCAGTTTTGCCGTGTTGGACTTTCTTTAGGAATTCTATTTTTCTCTGTTTAAAAACTTTTATGTGTCGGTAAATATTCTGGAAAATGCCTCTTAGTTTGTTTATATATACATTTTCTAGACAAAAAAAATCATGTTTTTAATCATTATTTTTAATATTCAGAGTTGAATTATCCAAATACATATTTGTAAATATTGTACAATTTTATATGATTTGATTTTGAATCATAAAGAAATTTATAAATTTTCATTAAAGTCTGAGATAAAGTAAATTTTCGTTAACATATAAAATAAGGCCGCTATTCAAATACTGTAAATGTTCTGTAAAGAGACGAATTGCCAATCTTGAGAGACTTTTGTATACTAAAAGTGCCTACATTGTGACAGAAGAATTAATGACATGTTATTTTGGATGACACGAATGAATTAGGGGATATTTTACAGTATGCGATAGGTACAATTTCATCTCATTTTGTAAGTTTTTTTTCCAAAACTGTTTATTAAATCACCCTCCAAACAGTTTTTGTTTACAAAGTGGCAGTTAGCACTGGAATTACATGTTATTGTGGTTTAATTCGAAGCAACAAAGAACATGAATCTTTCTAAAGATGATGAGTCTAATGGCTGAAACTTGTGGGGTTTAAGGTATAGCAAATAAGTATTATATAGTGCAACCTAGGTTACACAATTTTTTTCAACGTAATATTGTATTATATATGAAACATTGTTTACTTGATATATATAACGAAAATGATGGCATTGAAGTGTTTTTATTCCAAACACACCAAAAACGGTAAAATAAAAACAAATATTGCAGGTTCGGTATAATCGAGCGTGTCACTAATACCAGCTTGATCATAATTCAACGTTTAAAACAGAAAGCAACAGAAACCCAAAGATCAGCCAAACATTTAAAATAGAAAGCAACGGATAACCTAAAGAACAACCAAACATGAACATGATCATGAAACCTCGACTATTTCTCATCAAGTAAAAGAATAGTTATGGCCTAAATTAAAAGGGAAGCTAATGAAATGTAATTCTAAAGGGTTCAGCGTTTCAATTAACAGGGCACCACTGAGGTTTTTTACATGATAGGACTGAAAATATTTTGTCCAGATAAATGTACCATTTTATGTAGGTTACGACCACTAAACTTTGTGCACAATTTCAGATTATTCGCGCGCTTGGTTTTTCCAAAATAATTATTCAAATTGTATAAAAATGACCTAAAATGAAAATCGTTTAAGCGCTTTTCACTCAAATGGGGCTAAGAAAAGCATGAACATACGATTTTCAATTTATTTCAAAGTATATTTCTTCACAATTTTTGCAAATATTTCTGTTTGAATTGCACCAGCTCATTCATTTATTTATGTAAGAAATTCAAATGTTATGTTTTTAGACTTTTAAGCCTCAGTGGAGTCCCTTTAACATTTTCAATTTTGCCGTTTTGAGCTTTTTTTACGGTTTTTGTTTTTCTATATGTTTAAAACAAAATATGAAAAAGCAAGATCAATAAGGAAGGGTGGCGTTCAATGAACACAACGCCCACAAGACCCAACAAAACTGGACCATCGGCAAGGAGCCCAGCAAGACCCCAAACAAATACAGGACAGGATAATTACTGAAATGATACATTCCAGCAAATAATAGAAAGAGACAAGGAAATTAAAGAATAGATAAATACAGAATCCCTAAAGAAAGCCCAGCACGGCAAAATTGAAAATGTTGCAGGCTCGGTTTGATTGAGCCAAAGAAGACAAATTTTAATGATAGACCAAAAGGCCCACAAAAAACTGTTTTTACGCAGTTTAACAGTCCGAGTGTGTTTACGTTTCTTCTTATCATGTATTCGATTTGTATGCAATATTAACTTTTCCTCTTTATTCTAGTTTGATTTTGTTAAACATTTATACTATTGAGCTTTTATTAAAGTTTGTGTTAGAACCTCAACAAAACGTTATCTAAATACGTTTAGGAAAGGAAATGAACTAATTGCAGGCGTATATATTCTCAATATTACTCGGATACACTAAGCTAGCAAAATAAAGGTTGCAGGTTGGCGTAAAGATGTGATTTAAAGAATTAAAGAAAAATAATCGCAATCAACTCAATGTTTGTAATCTTAGAGGCACCGATTAATTTTTGAATTGGAGTCAAAAACGTGCAGGAAAAGCCTTTATAAAAGCCTTTATTTGTACAAATAATTGACAATATTAATGAAATGACGAGCTTAAGACATTTTTAAATTCCTCACTGGTATTCTTATAAATCAAGATAACAGTTGATTTTTTAATCTGTACATTCCTGGCAGTTAACTCCTCGAGTTTGATTAAAGCATTTCCTGTATGGTAGTGCTGACAAGAATGAGAGTGTAGCAACAGACATATTTTGTTGTCATCGTATCAACGTAGATATTATTTGAAGTAATGTTTGAAGGATCCTACAATGCATTTTCTCTTGTCACCATAGTTCCTTGCATTGGTTTCGTTTGTAATCAGCAACTGTTTTGTGATCAATAACATAGGAGTAACATCATCCTAACACGTTTTCTCCGTTTGATGAGTAATTGATAAATATTGGACTTTGCTCTAGTTCATAATTATTTAACCATTGCTTATAATATAACAACGCAACATACAATCACAAGCTGCAGAAAACATTTTGTGTTTTTGTTTGTTTGTTTGTTGTTTTTTTTTTTAAGATTTAAAAAAATGTGATCTCTCGGCAAACTAACAATGCCATATTAAAATTTCAGACTATGTTTCATTGAGTATGTTCATGAGAGATTATAAAAAAGCCAACATCTGTAACATCCTCATCATTGGCTTAAGTGGTCTTTTTTAATCTTCAACTCTTACATGACCGAATCAATGATCACACTGTTTTAGTATTTAACTATATTGTAAATATATTTTCATGTCAGACTTGTAACGACGATAATACAGTACACCGTTAAACAAGTCATATATTCAATTAAACATTCCATTCAAAAGAAATACCATATTAAAGTTATATACTTGGAAATACTTTACCTGTTATCACATTAATCAATACTTTCCTTGTTTCAGGGGTTTTAATCATTTTCTATTTCCGATATTTATAGACATGAATGACGTCACTGTTACGTGATTATTTTTAAATATTTCGAGAGAAATCTTGCGGTATGTGTTTATATTGCATGTTGTGACGATACAGTAATCGAAATAAAACAAAGAGATAAAATTGGAAGAATTTAACTAAACACAACATCCAGCTTGCTGTAAATTATGCATCGATATCGAATGATAATTATATAAAGACACATAGTATTTGTTACAAAGCTGTACCTATAAAGTCATAACACCATCTGAAGTACATTAATTTTATTACATAGGTCCTTTGAAGCAGTATCGATTTTACGCTTTTATAACATTGAAAAAGTTTCTTATTGCCATATATATCTTTATATATGAATATATTTATTTATATATAATTAATTGTGTCCAATATATATGTTTGTTTGTTTCTTTGTTTGAGTTTAAAGCCAACTCTGACACATAAATTTTCATACAGCGCCAAATACTGTAATAAGAAGACCTACAATGACTTGGTACAAGTGAGCTCGTTAGATTTAAGAGTACAAGTTTACTTTCGTTTAGTAATTGATCTCACCCAGTATTGTGTCAGTGTTGCCGTTAGTTTAGGATCGTTATTTATGGATTGATTGATTTATTTTATTTTTCAGAATGTCATGTAAAGTTTTTAATGTATCTTAGTTTACAAATAACGTCATGTGCAAAAGAATTGAACGAATAAGCAATTATTCAGTTGAATGGTACGTCAAACAAAACATAGATAACATCACGTAATGACTTGAGTTAATACCGTTGATAGACTGATACTAAATGAAGATCATTAAATGAATGTAAATCGACATCCTCTTTGAAATTTAGATAACGGGATTTAGTTCGGACTACATGTCGTAAATGTCAATTTTAAATTATGTTTCTCTTGCTCGAGGCACGCAGAAATGTGTATTTGTATAAAGTACAAACATAATAGGGAAAACACATATACTTTTGAAAATATATTTATATTATTTTATCATAATTGTATGGGGTTTATTTTATTTGATTAGATACGACAAATATGATTTTTCTAATTTGCGAAAATAACTTCTTTGAAAAGTACTATCCACAAATTGTAATGCACAGAAATGAAATTACTTTTTTGTATTCCCTTAGAATGTCTTAAGTATTAGTTTTATAACCTAATAGAACTAATTTTCTCAAGAAAGAAGTTTTCATGCAAATGTTCTTTCATTTCTAGTTTGAAAAATTACTTTTTTCATGTCGTTAGATAAATCAAGGTGCAGACAGGTAAAATGTTTTGTTAAAACCACTGTTGATTGTAATGTTGTGTAAACTAAATATAATAACTTTGAAACAGGTATTTGGACAGTTTTATGAATCGAATATTAATTAGATGTTATCAGTCAAATTTGTATTTTACTTTGTTGAGACGTTGACAGTACAGTCCATGAACAGGCTCAATCAAACCGAGCCTGCAATATTTTGAATTTTTGGCTTTCTCTGGGGAATCATATTTTCCCTATTTTATTATTGATGCTGCATTATTTTTTGGGGGAAGGGAATGATCAATTCTTTGTTATTTCTGAAACGAAAATACATCAGAGTGGTGTCTTTATCCTTGAAATCAAATGATTCAATATGCTTTACATTGAAGCATAATAACACGGATGTATTATCGGTTTTTTTAAAAGCAAATGAAGTCACATGCCAAAATAAAAAAACCATAATCCCAATAGACTCAGTTTGAGCTTGTCCATGGACGGTAGTGATAATTGCAATATACAGCCCAGGCCCCAAGCAACAGCACGGAACTAAACAGATGTAAAATGGTGTAATCATGAAGTTAGAAACATACACAGATGTGATCATACGGCGGTTATCATAGAATCATCAATGTGACACATAAGTGCCATTCCCAGATAATCGGCGTATGCCCAAAACGAGAAACGAATACGCGGAACCAAACACAATGGAATTTCCAGAGTCGCTCAAAAAAGTCATCAAAATAACATACTTTTTACAAGCCTTTACTAAAACCGCCAACACAAATGTGTCAAAACAACCTATGTCTAGAAGTGACAAATAAGTCAGGAGACATGTTCTATTTATGGAAAAGAAATATCATGGGAGTAAAGAAAGTGCTAAACAAAACGGCATTGCATGAAAAGAAAGCTCCGAGGCATTAAAAACAAGAACTTTTATTGACAGGATAATACTTATTTATAAATAAAGTGTTGCAATCAATAACATGGCATTAGTTCACTCCAATGAAAATTTTACAAAGTGTGTGGTATTAAACATATTTAAAGGCACAAGAAATAAAACACAATTCAAATTACTAAATATTTTGTATTGTGATGATAGTAATAAATACATATACATGCGTACTCTTATCCTTTTAAACTCGGGCTGTATTTCCATTCATATGATCCTTATTAACAAAAACATTCTTTGTTGTTTTAAAACTTGTTGAAGAAAATCTCTGCGAACTCCCTCTTACAATTTCCGAGAATGCTGACATACACGACCTTAAAATAAGTCTTTTAAACTGGTCCCTGGACGTTTTTCCTGTTATGCAATATAGGAAGAAGTTGATACAATGATTAACGTACATTAAAGATCCTGTAAGACAATTTTTTATGGTTTTATATCATAAATATGATACTCAAATTACGATTTGTAAATATTGTAAGTTCCAAAAAGCATTATTTATAAAGATATTACCGAATTTAACATTTCATGTAAATAAAGGGAGGTAATTAAAAAAAATTTTCTATAAAGTCTAAGTAAGAAATGAATACATTTATTTCAATGATTACATATAATGTGCACACATATTTTCAGAATATATTTTACATAGTCTTGGATGTTTGAAAATTGTTTTATAAGCATAATTATATACATATATAAAATTTCACTTAATGTGGTATACAACCTCAAGGATTTTTAACATTACAATGCAAGAACTAACTTATTTCCATTTTGCCATTTTGCAATATGTATACATGAACATTAATTCCGGAGATTTACTGAAAGTTTAATTACGGTTCTTCATTAATAACAAGCTCTGTCGCAGTCTCAATTTCAATATTAGATGTCTATCGCATATGAAAGAGCTTTCTCCAACATGCTTTATTACATGTATCATTTCAATAAAAAAGCAGCCGTGTGTCAAGTGCACTTCTATAGCACTTGGGTTTAAGCATGGCTGGATATAAACAGGCTGTAAAATATTGTTTTTGAAAAAGACTCATTTATAAAGTTTTATCAACTGTGCTGTTGTTTACATACAAATTAAGCACAAAATAATCTCTCTTCATTTCATCGATGATATCGGAAGTTATTTTTTCACTTGATATGTTATATATAAAACAATGATTAGACAATCAATTTCGTCAGCTGGTTCATATTGAATTGGCTCTAGTTATCTTCAAATATATCAATAATATTTTGGAATTATTTGAACAAATATTTGCTTCGAACAAGTAATGAAGATAAGCTGTCTTTTATCCCGTATTTTTGTTTGTATCTGAATGCATTTTATAGAGGTTATTAGGTTCGCTCCCTTATGTCAATATAGAAAGCATTGGATTAGTATTCCCGGGGTCGCTTGCCTGGCGTAATTTAACTATGACAACATGATCTCTGATACTGAGTTTTATGGTCATTTGTAATTTACAAATCATGTGGATCATGTCGGTAACTTGCGGAGAAATTGGTAATTACATATTTATTACCCAGGAAAGTCAATTAGGTACAAAATACCAATTACCTACAAAATACCCCACCCCCACACCTAAAATAAAAGTAATCATAATTCCTAAATGTTATTCAGCATGCACAGACAGAACATATTTCCACTGGACTTAACATATTGTTTTCACTAACATGTATTAATTTATTATTCATAAACTATATTTATTTCTTATTTTTCATTTATTTCCTATTATTTTAAATTTTTTGCATAGAGGGTCGTTTATTTGCTCCCCCCCCCCGAAATAATGTTAAAAATGTTTTTTAAAATTTCCCAAATTAAAAAAAATTTACAAAAAGTTCCTCAATTGGGTCTTTTACATTTTTTCAATTTTAAAAACAAATCTTTACCCTTTAAAACCTTTTTAAAGACTTCTCAAAACCAGATGTTAGTTATAATTATTTACGCCACAATTTAATATTTTATATAAAAATAATGTTATTATGTAAATAATAATGATATAATAAACTTCAAACGTTATCAGGTAAATTTTCTTATTGTTTTAACCTCGGGTTTTTGGTTTTTTTAAACCCGAAAGAAAATTATTTTCATATTTTAAAAGACCCTTTATAGAAATAAATTAAAGTATTTGAATTTAAAAAAATTTCTGAAGGGGAATTTTAAAAAACCCCATATATTAATTTGATACTGTTATTTATCTACAGAACACAAATGAGACTTATAACAGACTATTTTACAGTTGGAACCTAAGACCGTGCAGGAGACTATGATTGGCCTTTGCGACTAATTTTCGCTTCTGCATTGTTTCGCCAGGAATTTGTTGTGATTTTTTCTTGCTGCGCTGAACATCTTGAATATTCTTTTTATAGTCACTCGGTTTTATTTTTTTACATGGCTTTTATGTTCTTTTAATCATTATTTATTTAACCTTTTGTAACCATGAGAATCGTTAGTATTTCGCTCATCTGGTTTCATTTTGCATTAAGTTTGAACTTGTTTAAGGTGCACTAAACCTCAGTTTTAGCAATTAACGCCTCAACATAATCCTGCAAGACAATACAATGAAAATATTATGGTAAATGTACATTAAACGAAATTTTAACAGTTGTTTTGGATACAGAAAATGTTATAATGATCATGAAGATAATTTAAAAGAAAAACCAATATTCATTATAAAAGGACCGAAAGCCCAAAAAACAAAGTCCTCACGAAGCAAGCAGACAAAAATTAATAAAATTCAGTCAAATTAATCTTAAGAATTGCCAATCATAGAACCTCCTACTTTGTTCGTCAGATACATGTATAATCAAAAGAGGAAAACCTAGTATCCCACTGCAAAAGGATTGAACACAAAGCATGCAGTGTGCTTTAAATAAGAACATCATAAGCTTTATAATAAAGCATTTGCTATTTTAAGAAAAGAACGCAGAAACATATTTGTGACCAAAGATCGTATGAACAGTGCTCCGGGTGCATATTACCCTGAATGCACGTATTGGAAGCTAATTTTATTTCTCATGCATTTGTAACAAATGAAATCTTCTCCTCTAATTTCCATTCAGAAAATGAAGACAGAGCAAAAGATACCAAAGTATTGTATTTATTTGTTGTGTTCATGTGCAAAAGCTATTCAGCTAGGTAATGGAACGTTTATGAGATATTCTTCCACCAGTAGAGCTGGATAGTTGCCAAATGACTTATGCTGTATTGGTCCGAATATGGTTTGAAACGTATTTTACCCATTGATATCCTAAACGGACATGTCTATCTATTCAAAATCAGTAATTGTATAGTAAATGAAAAGTTAAAGTGCAGACTATGATCAGAAAGCAAGAGTGTTCTGGCTGATCGTTGGTCTGTAGTGGTCTCAAGGGCAGATCAGCAGGCTTATGATTTCATAAAAACACAGCATGAATGGAAAGAAATTCTTTTCTAACACAATTCGGCACATTTGATCCATATCTTACAACTACTTTAATGTTCTACTTCTAGAACTAAGACATCTCACTCAACTCGATTCAGTTTTTAATGTACTCATGTTATAAAAGATCTGAAGTACTTAGCAAGACATATCCTAAACCGAATCCTCTGGGAAATGTATTCTAAAGGATAAAAATGTGTGTTCAGCCACTCGTTCATCACATAAAATACGTTTGAACAATGTAAATTATAAAGTTAGAACCCTGTAAAGGAGCACACAAACAATGAATAAGCGACATATGTTTCAAAGTGCAAGGTTCATTAAATTGTCTCCGAACTTTCTATATATGATATTATTTTATGCATTTCAATAACTTTGGGCATATGGTGTTATTTAGTTTCTTTGAATATATATTGCTTAAGCTGTAATTACACTGACCATTCACAAGCCATCTCTAGTGAAGTAGAAATGAAGTCTTTGTCGGTTAATACACTTACATGATGGGAAATTTGTTTGAATCTGTTAAACCAAATCCGAAAAAAGATAGACGCTGTATCTTTCCTAAAGCATATGTTGTTAGTGATAAAAAAAATCGATTAATTGATTGATTGAATGATTGATTGTTGATTTAATTTTTCCTAAAAGATAAGAGTATATTCCAGTTCAAAAATATTAATAGTTTTCAATTGCATATTATATTTTCATTCTTGTGATAGTAAATTACACGAAAATGGAAATAGCAAGTAATACTTATTGCTGTAATTTCTGTCTGACTATTTTATCGTGAGTGGTTAATGTTAGAAGGAAAATCACATTTACGTAACATAGTTAGTATTGCAGACAATTTACGTCTGATTTATTTCTTTAACAATAGGCTGTAACTTTCGTTTGAAAAAATGATTTGATTTTAGTAAATGACCATTAATATCTCCTTATCATCAATTTGTCTAACTAGATAGAAATCGCCTCTTTCTGAGGTTAAGATGTTACTCTTTACGGTAACATTGACGATTCTGTAAACATAACAAGGTCAAAATAGTCCGACAATCCACTGAATTTTGTTAGAAGGAGAGGAAGAGATCGCAAAATGTAACTCATAGTAAGGATTCATCAACGAATACAGAAAAGATTGTTAACAAAGAAAAACAATAATTTTTAAAAAATTTGAGGGCCTTTAAACATAAAATTTACTCATTTTGATTTAGGATCCTACTATCGAAAAAAAGTAATTTATTATAAATAATATGTATGATAAAAATAATATAATAATTGTGCTTTAAATTTTTAGATCATTCCCTCACCTCGTCTTTCCATAATGATAATTTGTATTGTGCAAAAAGACCTAAAAATGGAATGTATTCCCAATTAGTGCTACGAATCGCACAATTTCGATGATTAATCAAAGTCTGATTGAATTTCTTTATTATCCTTTACATAATTATATTTCCATTTATGCTTATTTTTATATTTGTAAGAATTTTATATAATTTCATTTTAGGGATTTCGACCTCAGTTGAGCTTCTGTAAACTATTTGTGAAAAGTATTTCACTGGGTGTAAAATTTCGTGTGTGTAAATCATTTATTGAATAAATGAAATTAACACGTAAAATAAAAAATGTGTTTCTGATCTTTTTTTAAGCAGTATTACTGACAACAAACAACAGGTTTTTTTAATGCTATGTATTTTTACTGTGTATCCTTGGTGTACATTAAAGATGTCTTTAACATTATTATTATTAGTTATTATTATTATTATCATCATTGTTATTATTATTATTAATTACAGTATTATTTTGCTCTACAAAAACAGATTAGACTTGAAGCTCAAAAGTATATAAAGTAACAATAATATGACCTTGTAGAAGAGGTAAGTAAATTTAAGAAGAAACATATGCTAACTTAAAGACCAACTGACATAAAAATTGGTAGAAAGGACTTATGAAGAGGTATATAAAATAAATATTTACAAATCTTTGTATCTATGGTATCAAAAGCCAAACAATATATCTAAAAGAGCGTGTAATATGTACAACATGCAAACAATACATCAGTTATAAATTGAAATAAAAGTTTGTTCTCAAATTCCTGTTTTGCATTTCCGATAGAATAAAAGCAATTCTCAGAAATAATTCAAATAGAATGCTAGAAAAAATGCATTTTGATTTATATTATGCAAGGGTTCAACTATTTGGAGCGATTTTTTGGCTCTGCATCAGTCGCATGGTGAAGAAAATTATATTTCTTAAATAATACCAGTATTGTTGCTATGCATTATATAGAAACATTAAATGTCGTCATGTTCTGAGTGTTTATCATGTCAATACTATTTCATTTTACATATTTGATTCTTCAATAAAAGTAAAGTTCACAAATCTAAACGATAAATAATGTAGATGAATGACATAAGACAAGATAATCCTCATGTATAACCTCCACTTTGAAGACGATTTAAGTAGGCAAGATTTTCTGTCACTTGCATAAAACTGAGTGCAGTATGTTCAAACCCTAAGACACTGACACTGTAAGACCTCTTAAGATTTGTTTCCTTTTTATTTAATTCAAACATGTTGCTGCATCTCTAAGATCCTTTTCAAAAAGGCAAAACTGTTAAATTTCAATCATATAATTATGAGACGTATGTATCGGCTGTATTATGCTCAATCTGATAACAAACTTTGCACCGGATATTTTAATATTTTACACGATCAGCCTATACACAATTGGCAATCTTGGGCGTTTTTTTATTTCATTTATTGTTTTATCGAACATAATGTATGTAGATTATAGCGATATTTTGCGTAAATGACTGAGTCGAACAAAAATGAATGTTCAGTGACCCGTGATCAAATAGTTGTGGTTATTTTATGACGGTCATTGAAGGCTAGAAATTCATAGGTCGTTGTAAAAGAATAAAGATGCCAATATTGGCGTCAATTCGTGATGGATCTTGCAGATGAAATGGTTAATGATATCATGTATCGGATAACAGAAACGGTTATATTTTCTATTCTGATGTTGCTATGGAAATAGTGAATATTAAAATAAACATTTAAACGTGTGCATAATATAAATTGAATGTCATTTTCATTTTAATAGTATCGTATTATTAAAGTTTTAAATAAACAAAAGTTCCACATTTGTTTATAATTCAGTCATACAATATTTTTTCTTTATCTGAAAAAATCAGGATTCATCTGACTAAGTCCCGATGGAATTGGTCATTAGACGCCTCGTGCACACGGCGTCTAGTAGATATGCATTCGTTCAGTCAGCAATGGTGAACATTTTAGACTTGTTTTTGTTTAATTTTTTGTTCTAACAAAATTACCCAGTTTTCAGATTCTCGGATAAAATAGCTTTTCTGATGATCAACATGTCCCCGAGCGTCATGGAATTAAATAAACGTTCAACAAAACTAATACTTCCATGGTTAAATATCACATTCTTTTTATTTTTATCTTTTTTTATAATTTACCAATAAAATAACGTGCCACTGAGCCAGTCTATATTCTAAAGCAGGAAATTATCAAGCGGCATATTATCGGCTATTATCAATATCAACAGGGAGGGCCAAAAAGTTGCGGTAGCGGAAATTAGGGTAAAATCAGCGTAATTCCTTCAATTAACGTAATGCATGTTCAATCTTTATAGTGTAGTCATTGTATCGACGATATTATAGAATATGTTTTACAACTACCACGGATAAGTGTAAACGTACATTTTGAAAATAATAAAAAGGGGTTGAATTGAAAATCTTATATTTAGTATACAATCATTTAATTATGCCTCGGTCCGTCGGGGAGTATTTCATGACACTTTAGACTAGGTGGATTTTTGGTAATTATTTTACCCTAATACCCTTTTAGGTGTTTAAACCACACGTGTAAGCTATTTTCTTGAAAACAAATTCGCGGCTATGAAAAGAAGATTTATTTTTGAAACAGTGCATTTATCTGTTTAAATAATTATGTTAATCATTTCTTTAAATGATTTTACAGCAAATCAAAATTTCAGCATTAAAAATAATATCTAAAAATAGTCCAGTTTGAGCCGAAAATACATAGGTACGAAAATACCTCAAATGGCCGTGAAAATTGATATAAATGAATGTATTAAAAACGTATTTTTGTTGTTATCAATTTTAAATATAAGTTATGAACCATGCTTACAAATCTTATTTTCGTAGTCGCCTTCTTGGGTTATTTTAGCATGCATTATTTCTATACTGTATACTGAATCAGGGTCAGCTCGGCCCCAAAACGTTCTCGGCCCCCGAGTCAGCTCGGTACTTTTCTAACTCGGCACGGGTCAACTCGGCCCATAATTATATATTACTTGCAATGATTACTTTTATTACTTTTTGTATGTTTTCATCATAACTTTCATTGTTTAACATTTTCACAGTAGCAGACCTCTACTCAAGGATATTGAAAAGTTTTATTGATGACAGTACCAATTTGTATGTTAATTTGTAGAGAAAGGAAGAATTTACAATTGATATGCATGTTTTGCCTACTTCAGATTTTTTTAAATAACGTTTAAACAACATTGATGTTTTTAAAGAATAAAACCGTGTTAAAAACAACATTTATTGTCTTAAAAATTTT
>NW_026863273.1:0-24349 GCF_026571515.1 Ruditapes philippinarum
TAAAAAGCATTCTGTGTTACTTTCCAAGTATTGATAGATTTATATTGCAGACAAATGCTACAATTAAGACACTTGCGACTTGTTCCGGAAGTATCGAATTGAGAAATGATCACATAAAAGAAAATTAACATTTAATGTCATAGCTCTTCGAGATTTATTATCAATTTGTGATCTGTAAATATTGTAACGATACAATACCACGCTAGTTGCAGTATTTTATTCTAAAGTGTACCTCTGGTTCGTTTTAAAATTCAATTCAAACCCTTATGATAAATAATATCTATTCGAATTGTTTCAATGATTTTTGATGCAGATTATTTTATGCAACGGACATGACACATATTTGCTACAGATGTTTCTATCGTTCGTGCCATTGCTAAATGTGACCGAACTGACTTTTTACACTTGTATCCTACTAGATCTAATAGACAGAATTTAATTTAAAACCAACTGATATCCATGTATCAATTTTAAGCAACAACAGTATTTCACAGCAAGGAATTCCAGTGTCTTATCAATGAGCCGAATATTATCAATTACTGTTTTCTCTATGTATTTTTGTTTACAATTATTTGAAATGATAGCGAGAAACCTTTTAACGAGACGACTTTGGAACGAACTTGTCTTTGTTTAACTGTGTTTTGTATTCTTTAATGTGTATGATGTATAACAACACAATTGCTATCTTACGCACACTAATGTTTAGATTGTTAAAATGTGCTTGTATTTTATGAAGTTTATTTGGGACAAAGGACGGGGTATTATTTGGTAGTAGTATGTAGTAGTAAAAAGACATTAGGTACAGGAATATTTACATTATTGAAACTATGATCTGTATCTTATTAATGAGAATGGGATGGCAAAGGTTATTCTTCTTAAACATTCAAAAAATTTGAAGTTAAGTTAATACAAATGTTTTTTTTCATTTCAATATGTCGCAAAAATGATACTAAGCACTAGGCATCAAGTCTCTTAGCTCGGTTTTAGCAGGTAAATTATTTATTTACTGTGCTGTCGAAGATATGATTGAAATTATTCATTCCAACTTGCATGTCCTTTTCAAAACTTCAGTGATACAGAAAAAATACAAGAATCAAATAAACTGAAATGAGAGCTATGTATTCGGGGAGTGTCCCCGCAAATGTTGTTATTACTTTTGGCCCAGACCTTCTGTATATTTACATTAATGTATTTGTGTTTACTCCTGTAGTATTGTGAAATTTTATGTATATATACAAAATATAAGTTAAAACTAAAATATCTAAGGCTATGTATTAATTTCTGATAGGTCAGTAAAACGAAACGATGATGATGAACATTTATGACATTATTATTTTGTTATTTTGTGAAAGTATAAATTGTATCAATTTCATTTACAGTTTATTTGTTTCATAGACATGAGTATAAGAACGATATATTATTTCTTCCAGAGTTTGTTTCGTGATGTGTACTTTTATTAATCCTTATTCCAAAGCACGCATATTATTTTCTGTCTGTTATGTTCAGAGATATATCATTAATTCAATTTAATATGTATATCGTGAATAAAACTGTATAATGAAAAGCTGTCGCAACATGTTTTTATAATTTAATCAGCTGATTAGATTTTGTTCTGGAGACAGCTTTTACATATACATAAAATGAAAATAAGAGTGCATGTTGCTTTTAGTCAAACTCTTAAGTTTGAAAAATGAATATTTCTGGTTATAACTAAGCTGAGATATGAAAGTTTTTAGATGAAGACATTACAATTTTTTAATTTAAACAAATGAAGTGTATTTTAATTTGAAAATCTAAATTTGTGAATGAAACTATTGCTAAAGTGATTTGAGTTTGACCGAAAAAATCGAAGTAAACTATATTTAAAATCTTTTGGTAAATACTTAATCATTGAATTTATTATAAGAAAGCCATTTTTAAGAAGTTTTCACTGAGCTTGTTTGTCATTATATGACATAAGTTAGAATACTATATAATATAAAAATGTATATAAAATTTGAATTTATCCACAATTATCTATCTTTATTAAAAATTTCATTTCAAAATATTTTTTTTTGTTCTTTAATTATGAACACTTATATCCTTTTGCATTCGCTATTGCAATTCTTTGTTACATTTCAATTGTTAATAAATGGTTCACCTTTTACGTTGATGCTAATATAAAGTTGTCCTAATCCCAAGCAGGTTCTAGAGCAAGGTACAAAACTGTTGATGTTTTTTTGTTTTTATTAATTTTCTAACACGGAAGTTTTTGAATCTAAACAAAGCGGTAAGAAAACAGCCGAAGAACAATAGTTTTCAACAGAAAAATGTCAATTCTTTCATATATGTTGAAATACTTTTTTAAAAAGATCATCAATTTATAAACTTGCAGAGGGTATGTCTGTGAAAGAAGAAAAAAGGTACTAGTGTACTTTTAAGAAGCAAAATATACGACATGTAAACAATGTAAACATTTAAGAGGTTGAATACAAAACAGCAAATGCAAACATTTTAAGCCTAAGTATAAACAGGGAGACACTGATATTTATTGCACTTGGATTATGTCTTTTTTTTTGTTGATGAAATTTTTATATTTTATGGGGCAAACATTTTGTTATGCACTTTTGTGCACTGTTAATGATAGCAATATTGCCATCAATAAAATTCTAGAAGATCAGTTTTCATAAGAACAAAATTAATGAATGTATTTAGGAGTTATAAAAATACTTTATTTTCGCTGTTATTATATCACATATAGAGGCTATTGAGTGGGTGTAGATACTATTTTTGAACGAGATGAATAAAATCATAACATGGCTCCGACTTTAAACCGATAGAAATTTGGTACTAAACCTTAGGAAACAACTTATCTATATGGAGGACAGATGCTTTCACAAGAAAGGATTATGTGATATCCTACAGATATTGATTTTGTTTAAATTGCAGAGCATGCTTATATAAATATGCACGGCATGTTTCGGACCTATCAAAATCGTTCTTGATCAGATAATTGACATTCAATGATGTAACTCTATGAATGTTGTTTATCAATTTGTGATTTTTTTAAATCAATACAATGTATCAAAATAAATTTACCCTACCTTTTCCCGTGTGTTTCATTAGTAACAAAACAGGAAAGATGTTACTCAGCATATAAAAGCATTTTGTGATACTTTCTAAATATTGATAAGTTTATATTGCAATAAAGACACAAGAGGCTTGTTTCGGAAGTGTCATATAGCAAAATGATCACATTAAAGAACATTTGCATTTAATGGCAGAGCTTTTTGAAGTTTACTATCGATTTGTGACCAATAAACATTGTAAAGAAACACTTTACCAAGTGTTATTATTAATTTTTAATCTGATGATCTCCGGAGTTGTAAAAATAGGATCATGTTAATACAAAAGCTTAAAATTTGAACATTATAAATTCAGAGAGCACATAACTTCAAGACAACGAATGACCCATTACAAATGAGATTCGAAATTAATTTGAAAGACCTTTAATATAAGGTCATTTAAATAAGCGAAACTAATATCAATTGTAAAAGCCGGTATGCATTCACTGTCTCATGCAGAAAACTACCAAAAGTATTACTCCATCAAGTTAAAGAAAGTTTCATATTGATGAATCGAGTACAATAATAAAGCAAAAATAATAATTATAATGAAATAACTTAACAACATAACAAAAAAAAACAGAAAAAAACACGCTGCTTTGATAAGGAGAACATGACACAATCAAAGCTTTAGGGCAAAGAGGTCAGTATGCCTTTATTTTTTGATAGCGTGATTTGCCCCAATCAGCTCAAATAACATATAGGCACCATTCTAGAAAAACGCTTGTCTGATTTCACATTGCGTAACACTTGTCCAGACATATTTATCGTGTCGCGTGAGTTAGGTGATATCTTGTTTCACTGCCAATTTGTCCCTTTTTACGCATAACTATATTCAACAATTGAAGCTTGGCCGCAGTTGGCAGATATTATTCTTATAGTAATGATATAGAACATACAGAAACAAAAAAGCTGCAAAAAATAAGCTCGGTTCGATTGAACCTGTTCATGGACAGTACTTGATAGGGCCAGTTACCAGTCATGCCTTTAGAACCATAAAAAGTCGTGCTGAACGTGGTATGCACCAGGCTGCAACAACTGTTAAATGGTTTAACGACACATCACTAAGAAACAATAGAAAAATAACAGTTTTTTAACAACAAGAACGGACAATTCGAATTAATATTTGAAGACAAACTGATGATCTGTGATTTTAAAACGAGCATGTTTAAATCTAGGTTAATCTATATTTAAGGTATTTACTAAAGTCATTTACCTTGTTTTAAAATGGCAACAGATACGACACCTAATGTTGCAGCTACATATTATAAGAAAATATAAACGTGCTTTACCGGGTATTTAAGATAATCGGGTCTAAGGAGCAGTGTATTAAACAAAGCAAGTACAAAAGTATGTTGGCTGCTTTGTGCCATGATGCGGGTTTTAACCGCTGAGCGCCAGTCGAAATTAAAAAAGTAACCACTTTGTCGTATTTTTGTGTTTTCTCAAGACATGGCATAAATCAGGCCCCATACAAAGTAGCTTCCAAAAGAACAATTATGAAAACATGTATTCATGAAAAAATGTATTAAGACTCTATAAGGCTATAAAGCCAGTCTAATAGTATGTTTTGAGGTGATATTCTGATCTTTATTGTTTCTTTGTGAACGCAAGGTCGGGGTAAACAATTAGTGAAATATAATAGTATGCAACTGTTTTATAATATATGAATATTAATATTTTGTATATAATTATGTAAATATATTTTCGAAGCCCTATGTAATTATTAGACGACAATCAATACTTAATTTATAATATGAAATATCACACGTCAAATTTTATCATAAGAAAGGGAATATTTACCGCAATCTTTAATTGAATTTCTATAGTTTTACATTTAGCGTAGAACAAAACCAGGGCATATACTTACGTGACAGGGCAACTTTTAAAAGTTGCCAAACGGCTTTGTACTTCTGTATTTAGAAGAGAAGGGGAGATAATTATTTCAAGAGGTATTATAATTATAATTATACACATGTTATGGTAAGATGTTCAAAATCATTACCTATTACGCGCTTAGAAATTTTCAGCATATATAGGTCATTGCTTTGAATGTGCAATGTTTTGTTCCTTCCTCATAGTTACAATTACGCACTTTCTTCTGCAGGGTGTTAGTTCTAAAGATTTTCATTTAAAGACATAAATACTTTTCCCATTAGCAGTTGTTTATCTATTTACAAACTCAGCTATACAATGCTCAAATGATTCCTCATGGGAAATCTATACACAATCAGTTTGTTATTATTCACACATGAAAATATAGTGCTTGTTAATTTTGTACAGAATTTCAATGATAAAAGAGAAATTGGAACATATATCTGAATTTAGAAATGTTCATGCATATAATTTCGTTCAATATATTAAGGCTATTTTGGATTTTATGTTTGACTGTGTTTTTGCAGTCAAAGCAAGGTACTTGCTTAGTGAAAGAAATATATCGTAGATAATTCCACATATATAGCTGCTCTAATATTATGCATGCAGAACATTTTTTGTGTTCTTCTCTGAAATAAAATTGCATTTTTTAAGACCTTGGTAAATAATTATAAGGACCTTTAGGAAACTATTCCGCTTATATACGATGGGTCGATAAATAACAATAATTACAATTGAATTGAATTTCTTATTTGTCTTGAATAGTACTGACATAATGTTATAGAGTATGTCTCAATACATCTATCGTCTTATTATGCACATTCAATGTATAAAAAGTATATTCATTAACGACGTTATAACTTCGAGTAAACTGTAAAAAATACTGATACTAATAAGTTTTCATCATTCTACTCAGTTTATAGGCATTCAAACAAAAACAAACGATACTTTGATGCATATACACTAAGTACTGGTTAGACGTTTATTATTCTTAAAATATATTTACACAATCTTGATCTAAACTTGAAACAGGACGTTAACTTATTAGACTAATTTTGTCGAATAAAAAAATAAAGTGATTAAAGAGAATTAGAAATAACAAATTTCAATATTACTATATATCTTGATTCAAACAACAGAATGTCGATTCATCAAGGAAATTAAATTACTTTGTTTTGACTGATATTATTATTTCTAAATGATTCTCCAATAAAATATGTTTTGTGAAATGAAAATTAATATTTATTTTTAAAAAAAAAAGCACGTGACACAAACCTTAAACCGTTACCATGAGTCGGACAAGTAAATGCAGCACATACCACACCTCATTAAAATGACTAAATCAGAAATAGGCCTTCAGAATTTAAAATACTGAAACTGCCATGAAAGACTCAGAAAAATGTAAAAAAAATGAAATGACATTAACAGTTTTAAGCCGTACTTTAGTATTTCGTATATGCATTTATTATGTATATTTGATGGCCTTTGGGTATTTATATCACAATATTAACAAACAAGTATTTGAGAATTATTACAAGTGTACACCTTATGCTTATTCTGACTCATACAGAGGTATTGTATGCGATGATGTTGCATATACTTCATAATCAACAAGAACTGATAAGATGTGTTTCGAAAACTCATGATTTCTGTTTATCAACTGTTTGTAATCCCAAATGAATAAAAACATTATAGTTATAAAACCTTTTAACAAGAATTTAAATTTTGCTTATTTTATAAAATTGTGCATAAAAGGCAAATTCGACAGAAAATTTGATCAGAACACGAAATCAAGCCATTTCTTTATTAAACGGATAAGGGATAATTACGATTTATTGCACCATTTTTTTGCACACAGTTATATGATTTTCCTAACAGAATTTATCACGAGAGTAAACAAATCCATGCAAGGTTTATAATAATTATATAGCCAATCACCATTGGTTATTAACAAAAACAATCGAAATGATAAGGTGCTTAGAAATGACCACAGTGACATAAAAGTTTGTATTTTATTAAATAAAGACCGGCAGCATAGCTTCATGCTGGTAATTTGTAGATTATCTATGGTATAATGATCCTTATGCTATCATTTGGCTGCAAAGATTGTTTGTTTGTTTGTTTCATTTTACGCCGTTTCCCAACAGTATTTCAGTCATATGGGCGGGTAGTTTCCTAACCATCGTTCCTGGAGAGTTCAAGTACTAGTTTAGCGCGGAGGAAGATTATTTGCTTCATTGAATACAATGAGAAATCCATGGACAGTATTATGTTACTTCAAATGAACATAAATTCGAAAACATTACACACTAGAGTATCCTGTCTTTTCGGCAACACAGAAAATGGTTTACCTTTTATATAAAAGTATTCTTATAAAGTGATGAGCTTATTTTCCAAACAATAGTTCCAGTTACATAACCCGCGGTTTATTTCGGAAGTATCGAATTGCGAAATGATCACAATAAAGCACATTTACGTTTAATGTAATAGCTCTTTGAATCTGGAAAAGAGGTGATCCCTCGGAAACATAAAAAACCCAACAAAATTACATGAAGTTTAAAAACAATTTGAGGTGCGTCATGTGTGCCAAGTTAATACAGAAATGTAAATGTATCACGTGTCTGTTACTTATTCTGTATAACAGCATAATTAGATGCATTAATAAGTCTTATTTATAAGCTCCTTATACAGATTAAATACGTAAATGGAATAGAATGAAAAAACATTTTACTGTTCGATTACAAATGATGAATAAAAAGAATGGGATTCAAAATTGTTTCGAAAGACCAGAAATATCAGGTCACTTAAAAAAGATAAAAAATATTAATCATTAATGCCACTTCTCGATTATTTCCACATAAAGGTAAATGAAGTGTCACATTCAAATACAATAAAAAGGAGCTTAAAAATGGCAAATAAGGCAATGCGACGTTCGCAGCTCCTGACATGGCCTAACCAACAAAAAATAAAAATGAGGTACGGTTATTTCTATTTTGATAGGATGGCATTACCTTTTTATTGAATTAAACGAAACGATGATTTAGGAGAGCATGGCACAATCGCTAGTTTAGGTCAAACAGGTCATTATGCCTTTTTGAATATCGTGACTGGCTTCTATTAGCTCAAAACATCTCAGCACCTTGTTAGAAGAATACATAATTTATTGTCTGATTTCACATTGCTTAACAGTTGTCCAGACAGATTGAACGTGTGGCGTAAGTTAGGCGTTACCTTGTTCACTGACATTTCCGACCTTTTACGTGATACTATCTATATTCAGCTACTCTGAGACATAACTATTCTCTTCCGCGTCATACACTGTCTTACTAACGGCATTGTCCGTAACGGGACATTGCAAAGGCAGTGATTTTTTTTCGAACTCACGACCAAACACTTTGTAAGCAAAAGTTTCAACACTCTAGAACACTGAGCAAATGACTTAAAGTAAGAATCACAACATTAATTTGTTTTAAATAAAGCATGTCTAGATACTTCATCGTCTTATTTATACATATTTAATACCTATATGACAAAAAGAATATCAATTATTCAATTACGGCTTTATAATACGATGAACATATAACATATGAAAATATTACGTTTATATGGCCGGATTTTTAAATTAACAGAATAAATATACATGTGGAATATGAACAACAGAGAAACAACATTGACTAGCATCGTTTTAAAATACTGATAATAATAATACGTCAATGTTCTTTTCATCATCTGTAGTTTTAATTTTACAAAAAATATATACTGCTTCAGGTCATACAACTCTATGTAATAATTATACCAAAACATATTTGAAGACATTATTTGTCTTTTATAAGCTATAGGCTATTTATTCTAAAAAATTCGCTTCAAAATGTCAGATAATTTCCCTTGGGATATCAATACACAATCTTAATCTAAATTACAATTTCTTATTGCCTACACAAGACTTTAGCTGAACTTATCACATTAATTTTGTGGAAAAGATAAATATATATTTTAATTCATGAAATCGGATATTGATCGCTGCCATTGTTTCTGAACAGTAAAAACATTTTGTTAATTGAACACGAAATGTAGGCAGAGATCAAAGAGTGAACAAATGCATGACACGTAAATGTAACATAATATTAAATAACACTAAATTTCGAAAAAATTGAAAACGCAATCTGATTCTGACCCAGATCCGATCACGGTTATATAGAATACGTTATCAACTTGTACATGTTGTACAAGTAATATATGATGTGCAAACCCATGATTTCTTTTTAAAAATTGTTAATAATCCCAAATGTATCGAAACATTGAGGTTATAGAACATGTTTTCACGCAGTTAAATTTGTGTTATTCTTTTACAAGAAAAAAGGTGCATTAAAGGCGCATTCGACAGATTTTATTTTATAAGCAAACGAAATGAAACAATTAAAAAAACGGAAAATGGATAATTACGATTTATTTCAACATTCATTTGCAAATAATTTGAAATTTAGATTTTCCTAGAACAATTAAATACAATTATAGTTAATATAAAAAGGCATACGCGTGGTTTAAGAAGATATACAGCTAAACACAATTAAAATTAAAAGTTACTCAAAGATAGCTCCCACTTGGTTACAAGATGATTGAGTAAAATACGGAGATACGAAAATAAGGAAAGGAGCAAATTGAGAAGTTACATGCATCATTTTGTTGTCTGGTATTAAATAATTCGTTATTTCCTAAATTCAGTCAAGTAAAATAATAAAGACAAAAATCTTTAAAATCTGCATAAACTGTGATCCCTCAGAACCATTTATCACATTGAACAAAATTACATGAACATTATAGACTCGGTTTAATTGAGCCTGCACATGAGGGATAATGAAAAAGTGCAACATCCACCAAATCCCCTCGGTACTAATTTTTCAGCACAAAGTGTTGTTATCAATGATACAGAAGAACCAGAAAATATACCTATACTGAAGTAAAGTACGACGCAACTTTGTACAACAGCCGCACGGGATATGTAAGTACTTAAAACAGCACAATAAATAGTATTTTGATTAAGGGTATACTTGTATATTCAATAAATATTATATATATTTCAAAGCTTACCATCCGTTCCTGTAACATTCATAAGATATTCATTGACTATTTGTATATGTATGGAGTTGGCGTTCTAGTTACGACCTTACGCTTGGATTCGAATAAAAATGTTCATTCAATAAAGTTCTGAAACTGCTCTGAAACGATTGACAGAAACATTGCAGTAGTAACCCTTTCAAATATGGCATGGACATATTTGATTAATACCGAACAGTTCTTCATTACAGAAAGAATAAGCAATTTTAGATGTTTTGTATTTTATATCAGTTTTGCATTGTAAATGCAATTAAGTTCGTTATGCATCATAATTAAACGGCAGTCAAATTACGAATTCGTGTTAAAGTTAATAAAAAGTAAAGTAAGTGTCCGTTTTTGGTAAATGATTTGTACGTACGGATATGCTGGAGGTTGTTCATATTGATGTATTATGTTTTATGAGATTGCTTTTATATTCAGGAACCACGATAATGAAAAACAGAAGTAAATGGTCTTAACTACACCTTTGATAAAAATGTAAGAAAATGTCATTAAGGTGACAACGGAGTCAATTATCACTGAAAATACCTAAAATGAGATTTTTTGCTTAGTATATTTATCAACCTTTTCTGAACACATTCGTGATTTAATTTTGGAAGCAATTAGTCCAAAAAATGTGTTTTTAAACGTTTTAAAACGGTACCTGTACTATTTGTATCTGCTATCGCGTAACCTGTCAATTATCGATAACGCTCCGCCCCCTGTTGAGGCATCAATGAGGGAAATCGGTAGTTCCATATATGCGTGAATTACCGGTCTATACTGGTCCATACTACTCGTAATTCATGTATCGTACAAATACCGTACATCTTTTATGAATATCGTCTACCTTTTATTTAGCCTTTTTTATAAAATAAGAAATTGTCGGCCAATGTACGTAACATAATGTATGAAACATTTATAAATAATTAAGCATAGCGACAAATCGCACGACCACGGGGTTGATTAAAAATATTAGTTGCTAAAATATCCATAATATGTGAAAATAATTTGTCTGTCCCGTTAATCTGATAGATATTACATTGAGTTTATGGACTTTTGTACGGATTCAAGAGCTTGCTTTACATTCAACCTCGTTTTCTAACAATGTCAAGTAAAACAACAACAAAAACAGACAACATTTTTATGTGAACGCCTATATGACTTGTGGTAAGGTCTCCCTGACAAATTTCTAAACCATTTTAGGTTGTCTAAGGATGATTATTTCTCTATGAATCAATAAAAAAACGTAATAAAATAAATTATCAGTGAATGCTTTGAATAAATTGTTCGCTAGTAAATCGAACACAGTACTAAAAAACCTGGGAGAAAGTTTGGAATTTATTGTATATCCCAGTAGAAACTGGATCTCTATGCCGTGCATAGATGATTTTCATGATAATAGAAGTCAAGAAGGTCAGATCATAATGATCGAGTGATACCTTTTATTTCTATTAAAATATGTGAAGCATTTATATCAATTTGGAGGAAAAAATATATAATATCCCGTTCTTATTTGTACATCTACAATGGACTTTAAAAGACTGTCAGAAGCTCAGTTTTTTTGTTATTTTAATTTATATTTTAACGGAATTTCATACACGAGTACACAGATAGAGTGACACTGGTATAATATAATAATAATGCTGATGATAATAATAATAAACTTCAAATGTGAAACAATAATAAACCCCGCTAGCGGTGCACAAATACGTCCCATTTCCCCCCACCGAGTGCCTCAAATTTTACCGAAAGTCACGTGACATGTGCGACCGATACCAGACTGACGGTAAATCACGTTAAGATTTGAAGAAATTTCTGTTATAAACTGATATTAATCAGCAACTTTTTAATTGGTCAGATGTCACTGGGTCATAAAATGTTGTTAGAGTATGTTACCGCAACTTGTGACCCTCTCTGGTGCGATATTTGTGTATTATGTAATTATTTAGCGTGAAACGTAGGGGTCCGAGAGAGAACAGCCGATTTATGACACTTCGTTTGATGCGGGTCGGACTAACTTTGAATCGGCATAACTTTTTTAATAATCAAGCAATTAACATGCGGTTTAAAGCACATGAAAGGGAATTCATCTACGGAGGGAACCGTGTCAGGGATTTTTGTTTGCTCAATCAGCGACTTAATTATCTTTAATTACGTAATATGTATGGTGAAAAAAGTCGCATAAAATGTTTGACGTTACGTAATATTTTTTTGAGAAAAGATAGAAAAAATTTGAGACACGGTTCCCCAGATATTATAAGTATGTTTATTTTCCAAAAGTTTGATGACAAAAAAATAAAAAATGACTTTGATATGACGATTTAAAATTTTAGGATTTTTATTAAAAATCAATCATTTACAAAGGCATTTTTTTCAAATATGTTATTTTTTATGATGATCAACGACATTTAATGCACAAAGATTAAATAAATAACAATTATTACTAAAATAAGTTGGTTTAAATGACATTTATGTGATTACCACGGAAAGTGTCTGTTGTCACCTTAATTGTCTTATTACTATAAAATATACATTTTTTGTACTGTATATAATACAAAAGAAAATGATTTCTCTAATAGGCTTTTTGTTAAAAAAATAAGATAATATGCGAGATTTTTGTATATTAACTTATGAGTCTATTTAGTCTTACGTTCACACAGTTGTAAGAAATCAATGAACATTATTATGTTAACGCATATTCTAATATGTTATTTTTACAACTTTATTTTCCTAACTGTGCGTTAAACAAAGAGATGGAATATAGACTCTTAACATAATGTTTTTATACAATCAAAACATTTAAAGCAGCTCCAATGTTATAAGTTTAATAATAAATGATAAAAATAAATGAATAAAATAAATGATTAAATAGATAAATTTAGAATTATAATAATGTCAATAACTAATTGTTAAGGTATTTGATATACATATTACAGGCTTTATACAGTTAGAACAAACCCGCACAAACTCTTCTTATTATGGTTATGTCTTCTTATAAATCGAATCTGTTACATAGAGAAAATTGTTTAATGAGCTTGCAGATTAGGATTAGATGAATCTTTATTGTTTACAAAATTAATGCTTTAATATATTTATTAATTGTTTTTGTTCCAGCACTAGATCTTACATAACATGCCAACTGTATATCAATATTAAGACATTACACTCTAGAGCACCATTATAAAATCTGTGTGAAAAATACATTTACATCTTAATATGAATATCAACAAGTCTTGATAAAATTGACAAATGCAAATTATATCCACTGTCATTTAGAAAATAAGTATGAATTGTGCTCTGATGGAATGTTTGTTTAAACATTTGGTACATAATTTCATTTTGTAAAGCTTATGTAAAGAAAGGAATATTTTGTATCTTTTATTTGTGTAAATGCAAACATTTAAGAATCAAACTACTTAACTACTGTCCGAAATGGCATATTATATGATTATAAAATAAAATGTATAAGTACCAATGACATGAAAATAAAATAAAATAACATCGCTTATGTTATGATTAATTGTCGGAGATCCGAGCAGCCGAGTACATGACGCATTACTTGGTGAAAAAAATAGCATTATGCAAATTATCAGCAAAAACTAAAAGTAAAATGACCAATATTCCAAACGCACATTTAGTCAGCTGTTTCGTCAAAAAACACATATGGACTTCGAACAAAATTATAAGAATACACCTTGCAGATTTAACCTACGCAACAGAAATACAACAAAAAACAAACATACATGTAAACAAGAAGAAAATCAATGATGAGTTTTATGGTCCTGAAATGAGTTGCGTTGTTTTTCGTATACAAGTTATAAAAAAATAGCTTTTAACTATCATATGTCAAGAAAATGACGTTCCTTAACTAAACTACCATTAATATTATTTATTTTTCTATAAATATTATTTACTTAGAACTGAACAAGTGAAAAGAAAATCATCAACTAACCATCATATGTCCGGAAAGCAACAGACCATGATTTAAGTACGATTAATATTATCAAGCATGACGGTCAGGATCATGATATCAGGCAGTAACAAATGGTGCACGATCAGACAATCAGGGGAGATAATCTTGATTAGCCAGGTACTCCTTGGAAACATTTCTAAACGCTGATTAAAGACATACATAGAGTTGAATGCTGCTGGGATGATTAATCTATAGCACCAAAGCGTATCATAAATATTAATCACACTGTCTGCATCCCCATTCCGCGATGTGTATTTTTTAAAATTATTTTGACTTATCAAGTTCATTATGTTTAAGTCAAAATATTAAAAAGTGCCACCTTTTTTGCTTAATATTTAGCCTAGCAAAACTACGTTACCGTGACGTCAGTTTAGGGCATAATTTCCAAGACAAATGTTCGCATTAATTGCAGCCAATTCTGAAATTTGCTTAAACCTGAAGTCTGAATTGTTTGGATTGAACTAGAAAAGTTTTTTCTAATCACTTTAAACTGATATAATTAAACTTAATTTTATTAACGATTTAATGAACTGAATACGCATTTTTTTTATTATGATTAAATATTTATCGATTCTTTGAATACAAATTCATGTTTAAAAGAATCAAGAAATTAGCAACTATTTTTGTTTATGTTTTTTGATAAAGACAGTTGTGTAATAAGAAACTATTTGATTAATACATCAAATCTCTCTTCTATTTCGAAATGGTGCAATTTGATTTTAAGATTATTATACAAAATAAATAAGTTCATGAACAGATATTATTAACACACATTTTAAGCAATACATTCTTATTAGCTTTCATTATTAACCTTATAAAGTGATTGCTGCTAAAGTTTACATACACTTGCAAAAACATTTCTATATATTTAGAATATAATTCGAATAAGTTACAAACAAGTTTTTTTTAACTTAAGATGAAGGCACTTTAGGTAATGCTAAACAATTATCAATCGTGATCAAAACTTCAATGGTAATTCCGAAAGTTATCTCCATGTATCGTCTCTATCTGTACGAGGTAGTTGTAATTTACAGGCAGGGCAGTACAATCAAACAAATATTTAGATAATCTGTCCGAAATTCCAAAAGCTACTTGGGCATAACCACATCAAAGGAAGTGATAAATAACGATATTCAAAGGTGCCGTAGCAAGTGATGATTAATTAGACGAATCCGCTTGATTAGCAGACTTTTCAGTTCACCACAGATCAGTTTCGTCTTCAAAAATACAACGATCGCTCTATCCAGTAACCATTCATTGATGCTAATATAGCATGGAAAGTCAAGTCCGTCGATTTAACAATTTACTCATTAAAGGATTAAAGTTTGCATGCAATATAGTCAAAATTCGTATAAACACGTGTCTTGTCAAAATCACCAAACTATTCAGTAGGGAATATCTAAATCAATCGCAACATACTGTGTTCATGTCGACATTCAAAATCAAAAACGAAATAAAATCTAAAAACTGTTCTCATTTGTTCTCATTTAGTATATTAGTTTTGTCAAACACTTGGAATTTTGAATATATTTATGTAAGCGTGGACTGCATTACAAGCTTTTTCGTTTTCCTGCATTATCAGATGACGTAATTGAAAAGTCAGATTTACATTAACTGTTAAAAAGGCAAATCCTACATTAATATGTTTATATTGTTATTATTTTGTTGTAAATTTTACTGTTTTCTTCAATTGTCAATTGTGGCACGAGTTCGCAGAGTCGTTAAATCTTATTCTAACATAGAGTTTAAGATGGCAACTGAAATGATGATAACTGTAATGCGATTTGACTTTCGAAGGTATAAGAAGATAATCCAAATACCTTACAATTGTGTTTAAGATCAATTCCGTTCTGAATAAATAATATTCTATTACAAAAAGTAGTATATTGCATACGTGATATTGTAACTATTACAGTACCTTTTTAGTAGGCAAATGTTATGATGTATTTGAAAGTATGTTTCAAACAAGAAAGGACTTTAAACCATTTTATAACTTAGTATGCCATAAAAGTTGTGGTTATTACAATAAAATCCCTGTTTCGACACCTTAATATACATACTTAATTAGGCAAGTAATAATTTGTACCGTTTAACGATCTAAATAACTTTTCCAATGGCTCTAAACAAGTCTTGTCAATCTAGCATTAAAAGTGATCAAACAGCATCAGGAAATCTATAGATGAATGGCGCTTCATTAACACTTTGCAAGCAATATAGGAAAATTACAAAACCTTTGAGTCTGCCTTGTATTTTAACTTGCAAACGTGTAACAATGAACAGAAAGAACAAAAAAATAAAGCTCCGCTTTTAATAACAAAAGGTTACTTTTGTAGATAATGTTGATGTTTTTCAGGCATTTTCGGTTAAATATATAAAGCATATGTTAAACGCTGTGCACATCCTATAACTTTGTGTAAATTTTTATTTTTTATATATATATGTTTTTGCATACACATGAGGCCTTAAAGCAAAACATGAATTGTATTATTGTATTATTATTGTATTATAATAGAAATTTCAAGGGGCATGTGTTGCAAAATTAAAAGGTATTAAAAGGTATTAAAGCAAAATATAAAGTAATTATGACTTTTCCATTTACAATCCGGGAATACGATTTTGTTCTTTTAACAATAAATATCCTTTATTAACAGTACTGATCTGATCGTGTGTGTTATGTTAATTCATGTTGTCATAATTTGAAGGCATAATTTAAAGAAGAAAAAAGACTGAACCGCGAAGAAATCTTGCTTATGCCAGTACTACGGGTACGGACGGTAACTTGCACTTTTAAGTACCATCAATGAGCAGGCTCAATAAAAAATGTTACTGTTTCAGGCGTATTTTACCGATGTTTATCTGTATAATATATTAACTGTGACAGGAAAATTGTTAACAAAATTTTAAACTTAGCACGCAAGAGAATTTAACCAAAATGAAAAAAAAATCATTTTTACCACTCTTGGAAATGATCAAACAAATGCTATTTTAATGATATTTTAGGTAACATAAAATAAAATAGAGAAAAACAGAATCCCTAAAGAAAGCCCATCACGGCAAAAATGAAAATGTTGCAGGCTCGGTTTGATTGAGCCTGTTCATGGACGGTACTGGAAAATGCAAGTTACCGTCCACGCCCCCTAGCACCGGCTTAAGCAGAATTCAACATTTAACATGAACTCGTACAATTTTGCATTTAGAAATATCTGCGGATGTGTTCATATGACGGTTATCATGGAACCTTTAATGTTACACGTAAGTGCCATTCCATGAAAAGCGGCATATGGTCCCCAAGTAAAAAAATGCGTGTGCCCTAAACGAGAAAACAATGGGCGGAACTAAATAAAATGGAATTTTGAAAGGGGATCTGAGGTTATGAAGCCTGCATATCACAGATAAGACGTCAAAAAACAATTTAAAAAGCAGGCAACATATCCTTAGGGTGATTATACAGTATTCAAGTAGGAATACTGGAACCACACAAGTTAAAAAGGCCAAATAGAAGAAACTAAAAATACCACATAACATGTATACACAACAATTATGTCGTGCTGAACGATCTTCAAGGATCGAAAATATAACATCTTTGATTAAATGTACGGGGAGACTTTTTACAGTCGCCACACGGCACAAAAAACAATGATGTGACCATAAAATAGAGAAAAACAGAATCCCTAAAGAAAGCACAACACGGCAAAAATGAAAATGTTGCAGGCTCGGTTTGATTGAGCCTGTTCATGGACGGTACTGGAAAATGCAAGTTACCGTCCACGACCCCTAGCACCGGCTTAAGCAGAATTCAACATTTAACACGAACTGGTACAAATTGGAAGTTTGAAACATCCGCAGATGTGTTCATATGACGGTTATCATGGAACCTTCAATGTGACACGTAAGTGCCATTCCATGAAAAGCAGCATATGGTCCCAAAGTAAAAGAATGCGTGTGCCCTAAACGTGTGCCATAAATTTAATTAACTTTCTTATTTGTATACAATTAAAAAATGTAATTGCTATTAATATTGTTTGTAGATGTCCCATGGGAAATCATTTGTAGATTTTATATATGAGAGTTCGAAAATAAATAGAAATCTGAAATTTGAAAGGAATAATGACGTCCATAATCTTTCATTTATAGTTCAATAGTACAATAAATAGTAACTAAATTAATATTTTGTTTATTCTGCTACAATTTCGCGTGAATTAAATACATTCGTATATTGTATTAATTGTATATATTTGTATATGTATTGATATTCTAAATATTTTTCTAAAATCACATGTTTTCTGATTCGGGAACAAGTTTAGATATTTAAGCGTGGCATCGTATGTTCTTACTATGTGTAATGTTTGAGTAGAAATGAAAGGAGGATAAAATTGGGTCGGGAATATTAAGCGTTTATAGTTTAAAAAGAGGATTTATAAAATTGATTCTTGCATTTCGTCAACATAAAAGTATTGTTATTTGTTTAAATCGATAGTTAGGTAATAATATGTTATTGATACATGCAATAGTATATACATTGGAAATAATATATTCATTGACTTTTAACTGTAAGAAACGTGAATGACGAAGCCCAATCATGCAATACTCGTTTAGAATCAGAAACTCGCTTGACAGATTAGCATTTTTGTCTAGACAGCTTAACTAAAGTTTTAAATGTCATGCCTTTATAATATATTAGAAATAAACAACAGATGCTATTTAAAGACATTGATTTCTTGTTTGAGAAATACTTAAAAAAGAAAACCAATTGACAAAATTGTACAATGTTTATGTGAGACCATATACCTTTGTGACCGTTTTATATATCTTATCTAATTGTATGTATTGTGAATCATTAGTGTATGATTAATCAGGCAGAATAATTTGATAATCTTGTATAGTTATTTCATTTTAAACATTTAAAATAATATGCGAAATTTGTTAAAGGAATTATCTTAAACTTGCACGCCTCCTGATTAGCCAATTATTTTAGGAAAATCAAACTTAAAAATGATCTAAGATATTCTAGTAATAATTTTCATGTTTTGTGCGATTAATTACTAATTCCGCAGTAATTATCAACATATTCCTACTTCGTGACTAACGCAGTAAGATGTATTTTGCATATTCCTCTTTTTGGTATTTTACGTGGATTGTAAGTTACGTTTGAAAGTAGTAAACTACTGTTCACTTCACAATGTTTGTTTTTAAAATACACTTTCATAATGTTTATGAAAATTTACATGAATCTGGAGAAATGCTTCAAATATGTAATTGGTTGGTTGTACAATAATATAGTACAGATCTTAATTGTTTAGTTGCGATTTATTTCTCTCATGAAATAAATATTATGCTTGTGAATAAAAGCATTAAAATACCAAATTATTATCATCATTATGGGAATTTACACTAAAATTTTAAGGTCTAAAAGGAAGTTTTCTTGTCCTGTCCTGATGCAATATTTCTTTAGAAGTGTGCACATTTTCCATAATACATTTTCCATAATATTGTTACATTTATACAATAGCTTTTACAATGCCTTTTCATTAGAGAAATATTATGATGTATTCCATTATATTTTGCGAGCAATCAATGATTTTTATGACTTATTGCACATGTAGGATATGTCATGAAATTTGTGGAAAGAGAATTCCGGGTGAGGTTATTTACAATAAAATCTCTGTTCTTTACCTAAACATACATGTATATATTTAATTAGGCAGCCAATAAATAGTACCGTATAACGATCTAAATAACTTCTCTAATGACACTAAACATGTCTGCCAATCTAGCATTAAATGTGATAACAAAGCATCGGAAGAATGTCAATTAAGCCTAGCTGGTGTATGGTGCTGTATTAATACTATGCATGCAAAATGGAAACATAACAACGTCTTTTAGTCTGATTATTCTTTTTTGCAAACTAACAGTTATTATTGTAACAAAATTGATTATCGATCATATCTCTACCAGTTATATTTATCTGAAGATATTGTGACCACGAGCTTATTTCTTTAAACACTTAACAGTTTGCTTTTCTTCAATTATTTAGAATCTTTAAATGAAACAGTTTACAATTTATACCACTTGTTTAATCATTTGTTTTCTTATTGTATAATTATGTTTATTTTCAAAGTAAACCACATGTCTTCTCTGCAACTATTTTTCACGTATATATGACTTCTGTGCTTAGATTACACCCTCTGTGTTTGCTTACGTGATGGAACTATTTTAACTGTATTAAGTCCTAGATGGTTATGAATAATAGTCAAAATGTAAGCATATATCAACTATAGTTGATTGATCATGTTTTTACAAAAATGTGCTTAAATGATATTCAACAGGGACAAAACTTTACACTTATTGCATAGAAATAGTATAAAATATGCAATTGTTCAATTGTATCAGATAAATTGGCCAAGTTAACCATTTAACACTATTAATTATTTGCATTTTAGGAAAATAACTAGCACATTAAATGTAAAATTCTATTTTTTACCACGTTTTTATTGTTAGTAACATTTTATTGTTTCTTTATCAACTCAAATGATATATTTCGTGTCTTTGTGTTTTATATCTGTAAAATTGAATATTATTAATTTGATGAATTTATAAACTGAACAGGTATATTAAATTCGTGTCCATAGATTTATATGATTTAGTTTACATAGAATCAAAACTAAAACATCATCGATATGTTAGATAAAGAAATAACATGCTTAAAACATATAGACATGCCATGATATAATATAATACGCTGTTGGAACAAATAAAGGATACGATTATAAAACTTGCAAACGCTGAATGTCTTTTCAATACCTTACAATTGGTTAGTACACAACGTAAGAAAATAAACCAATGTCATCAAAATTTCGCACAATGTACTATGTCTATTGCACACAAAGAAACTAAATAAATATATTTATTGCGAATTTAATAAATTAAATGTTACAAAACATAATTCATTATATAAACGTGCAATTCAAACTGTATGAACACTGTACGAGTGACGATCCAGAATCACCCGGACTTTGTAAATGATTCTGATAGATTTCCTGTTTTCTTGATTGAATTTTTACTTGCGCAACAATTGATGTTTTTATCTATTTAATTGCAAAATATTAATAATTTAATGGCATCCAGTACTATCTTAGGCAGACTACAAACCATTGAAACGCCACAGCGCCGCAGCTCGAAAACGTGCATTAGGTTGAAATTGTATAATACACATCTTACCTATTTTTTCAATACAACAACACTGAAGCATACCATGCAGTAAATATATGTCAATAGATACAATGTATCAGAATAAAACTTGAATGTAACCTCTTTTAATGTTCCGTATATCATTTTTCTGATCTTTTAAAAATGAAAAAATGAATGGTTTCAGAATCCCTACTTGAATAAAGTAAAATAACCCTTAGAATAAATTGCCTCCTTCTGTAAATATGTCTTTTGACGTCCAGATTGTGATATATAAGCTTCATTACCTCTGATTTCCTTTCAAAATTTCATTTTATTAAATCTGCCTATTGTTTTCTCGTTGAGGGGGCACGCATTTACTTTATACGGGGACACACGCCGCTTTATCCAGCTGCAGTCGAATGAATCATTTTTGTAGCAAGAACACCCTGATTTTTACACACTTACCGTGTTGGAGGCAGTAGATTCTGCCATGCGTCCAATGTAGAACATTATCAGTGGACACATACATTCTGTCTGATCGTGAAAAGCACTGTTTGTTATTCACTAAATGCATATTTAAAAATCTTTTTGGTTTAAATTCGCTTAATGATGAATCGTTTTGTCTATATTAAAGGAACAAGCCTATTGATAATATGATGTGTGGTAAAGGTTAAAAAAGATTAATAGTTCCTAGTCACTGGACTTTTTATTGCGCATATTGGGCATTAACGGGCTTTTCTCGTTGGGTGTGTTTATTATTAGTTATTTATGTATTGTGAAAAACACGAAATATAAATAACACATTCGAATATTTTTGTAAAATGTAAACAAAATAAAAACAAACAAACAAAAACAAATAGAAATAGAAGAAAACCCGAGCTGACATAAACTCTGACCTACAATTTCCGATATTACTTTAGGCTAGCTACATAAAACATGGCACAAATATTTTACATCAATAGTCGCATAATAGACATACAATTAACGGTGTAACATGAAAAAATAAAGATATAGTAAAAAGGGACAATATATGTCAGGATAGTACCTAAGTAAATATGTGGGGGATAAGCTAAGACGACCTCCTTATTATAAATATAAAGCACGGGAGGCCGTGTTATTAAGGCAATTGATATTGTTTTGGAGAACTTGGTATCTGTTCCACAGTTTGAGGTTTAATTTGACATGTAATGTTTATACTTTAACCATAATTATAATACAATTATTTACTTTCCTTATTTTCGTTTATAATCAACATATCCTGTCATTTCACTAGATTTTTAAATTTCATACACTGGCTTAAATCAGTACAATTGCCAACGTTTTATATTTTATTATTTAAAAGGAACATTTTACTTATAATTATCTATGACGAACTTGTGCCTTTCAAATTTCTGGCTCATTCATGTGAAATACACTTTGTTTATCACTTCAATAAAACAAAATGTTGCTTAACACGCTATTTTTCATATCATATCGACGATTAATCATTAATTGCCACATTTGTAAACGAAAACTTCTTATCTACACTCTGATCATTTTTCCGGAAGTGAATTTTATTGGGCACAGTTTATCATTAAACTATATTATTATGAAAATAAATGTTTTGAAAAAAAGGAAGAAAATTCAACATCGTCTATTAAGTATTATGTGTCCAGAAAGCAACAATCATTGACTGAAGTACCATTGATATAATCAAGCATGACGGTCAGTGTCATGATATCAGCTTGTAACAAATGGTGGAGTTCAGACAATCAGAAAAGATAATCTTGATAAGCAAGGTACTCTTGTTGAACATTTCAAAACGCTGATAAGACACGTAATACATGCAGACGAACACGCTGTAACAACTGCTACTGGGATGATTAATTAAGGTTCATCAATCGTATAAATAAATGTTGATTTTATCACACCGTCTGCATTGCCTGTTCGCTTTTTTATATGAATGTTTTTCCTTCATTTTAACTAATGAACGTCATGTGTTAAAATATAGCCAAATTTTGTAATGTGAGACTACTTGGATTAAACTGAACATCACAATTATTAAATACTAGTTTGCTTCTTTAAAAGGAAGCATGCGAGAGGTCTTTTTGCAGCTGTGGAAGATTTGTTTTATTAGAAAATATTTGAAGATATTTGCATAAAACGGCACAATGAATGGTTATAAATTACAATTATTTAACGAAATAGTTTTACATAAAAATGTTTTATGTCACTTGATTGGAAAAAAACAGTATATAAAGCTGCGCGCCTCCAGCCACATTATTTGAAGAAAATCAAACTTGAGTAAATTTGCGCCATTTGCGCCAAAAAAATTCCGTTGCGTTATTGAGTCATACCAGTTTAAATTCGGTACACGATTCACTCGGTCATATAATAGTGCATAGAGATATTGTAGCTGAAATGGTTACTGTTACTATTTATCGGAAAATGAAATAGAAAAATTCTATTCAGAAAATGTGTATAATGCGTTTATCAAATAATTCAACCCTATGACAAAAACAATACGGTTATTGATTTATACAGTTTAAAATATTAAAACGGAATGGAACTTCAAAACGAAAATGATTTTTTACGATTTTTTATGTACCGATTTGGTCACTTCGACGTTAATTTTCGTTTAAATTAAGTCGTATTTAGAAGCGGAGCATGCGCATAAAATTTTTTGTAGACTGCTCCTAATGATTTTACGCTTTAAATGAGATTCATTCACTACAATCAGATACGCAAAAATGGATGCCGCCAGCAATCAATCTGAACACTGTGTGGAGAGGTCTGATGACCTCTCCAATAATACTAAAGATATTTTTTTCAAAAACAAATAAACTATAATTATATAAATTTAATAAAATTGGTATTAAATATATTTAGATTATTTAAATATTTCACTGAAAAAAAATTATAAAATGTATCAAAGAAAAAATATTATTTTGTATTAAAACAAATGAAACAGAAAATTATACACATTTAATTCTAACAATATTGTGTGTAACCTATCATTCAAATTCAGTAAGTTGTTTATTTGATCGATTCCACTTTGCACGCAGAACTTTCTGTATCAATGAATGGTTACTGGACAGAGTGATCGTTGCATATTTGAAGACAAAGTTATATGTGGTGAACTGAAAAGTATGTT
>NW_026863274.1:0-96714 GCF_026571515.1 Ruditapes philippinarum
GAATGCAGGTATCTGATCATATATTGATGATGGCCCATACTGTAAAAGTATTAAAGTCTAACCATATTTCAACATTTCTGCAGTGGTGAAGACTTTAAGACTGCTATTTGGCTCTGATTGATGACTTGATTTGATCTTTGCTGTAGTAATATGTCAAATAATTCTCCATGCCAAATTTTATTTTTAAAATAAATAAACAAGGTCAAAAATCCTTATTTGATCTTCTGTAAATGCATGTAAATCACATAAGTCTTTGTTCATAAAGGTCAAATAAATATACACATATGCCAAACGCTCCTGACAGTCTTTGCCTAAAAAGGGTTTGTGTTTTCAAGTAAAGAACAAATCCACTGGGCCCTCATAATAAGTTGTTTTTTAAATACATGAAAAGCACTAATCTCCTACATAACCCTGACATGTTTATTAATAAATCAATTTTGATAACTCTATGGACCTATTATATTAATTAATTTATAAATTATGATAATTGTTACAAGATTTTTTTTATTTAAAAGCCACATAAATTACTCTTTTGTGTCAATCTGGAAGATATCTTGTAAATGTTTATATTATGTAACAAGTTCAAAACATACCCTCTACAGCTTAACATATTCTTGTTAACAAAATGAAATGAATATCAATATAGTGAATATTTTAGAATTTCTAAATATAATTACATTTGTATTTTCGTTAATGAAAAATAGACCAACAATTGTAAAAGAGTTTAAGAAAAATCAAACACTGTATGAAATGATGGCTCCTTAATTTGCTATATGCACACTAGGGCTGGATCAATATACCGGTAAATCGGTATTTATCGATTTTCCGTTTTTCAATACGGTACGGTTATCGGGTTTTAGCTATACCGATACAAAGGGAGACAACTTAATAAATGTGTAACTTATAAACATGATGACTTTACATTAAAACTATCGTCATAAAAATGTCCGCACAAACATTAAAAGAGTGGAATTTTCTCTAAAGTAAATGTTAAGAAGGCCCTCAGCAAATATTTGAAAGACTGCAGTGACTAGTTCAGGTGGAACAACGAATATGTCAATTCACAAAATTGATCCGGCCATTCAATCTCCTATTTCTAACACTGGTAAAAAAATACCTTCAGGTCGGCAGTAGTTTTTATTAGACCAAACAGTTACTTGTAATTTAATCAAACACATATCGTTAACACGTAAATCCTACAAATTTATTGATTTTTCAAGATGTAGTGTGCTAACTAAATAAATGTGACTGCACGAAGATGTAGCCAAACACCGTTTTCCGGTACGTTACAGATTACGACACCTAATGAAGTTCACAACATCATTACGTGATATTTCTATTTTTATTGTTATTTTACCGTTTAAGATAGAAAAAAACATGATTTGTTAGAAAATTTTCAATGTTCCATTACTATCTCAGCGTATATATTTCAAATTTTACAAAAAATTTATTTTATTATAAAAATCTCATAATTTAGAACAGTTGACTTGTAGACAGTACTAGACTCCTGCCATAATAAATGGTGATGGTTTAATTATTTTCTGCGCTAACTTTTCGTAGTATTTACATAATTATATTTTTGCATTGAATTATTTCTACAAAGCATTTTAATTTTCTTTTCAAAATAATTGTTTTATCTAAAAAAGAGGCCATCATGTCATTTTAAAAAGAGTATCTCAAATGTACTAATTAAGGTACCATTGCACCTGCTATATATATTATATAACATCATTAACAAAGTCAAAATCTAAAACAGATATCAGAAAGATTCAATAATATTCAACCAGGGCATCTATGAAATGTAAATAGTGCTTTTAATAAATACATACTAACAATGAAGCATCATTGTACTGTATCGTCAATACGTATTGTGTATCGTTGGTCTGTATCGCAATACGTATCGTATCGGAAATTTCTGATCAATACCCAGCCCTAATGCACACTAGGGCTGGATCAATATACCGGTAAATCGGTATTTATCGATTTTCCGTTTTTCAATACGGTACGGTTATCGGGTTTTAGCTATACCGATACAAAGGGAGACAACTTAATAAATGTGTAACTTATAAACATGATGACTTTACATCAAAACTATCGTCATAAAAATGTCCGCACAAACATTAAAAGAGTGGAATTTTCTCTAAAGTAAATGTTAAGAAGGCCCTCAGCAATATTTGAAAGGCTGCAGTGACTAGTTCAGATGGAACAACAAATATGTCAATACACAAAATGACGGATAAATCCGTGACAAAACTGATCCGGCCATTCAATCTCCTATTTCTAACACTGGTAAATAATACCTTCAGGTCGGCAGTAGTTTTTATTAGACCAAACAGTTACTTGTAATTTTATCAAAAACATGATTTGTGAACACATAAATCCAACAAATTTATAGATTTTCCAAGATGTAGTTTGCTAACTAAAAATGTGACTGCGGGAAGACGTAGCTAAACACCGTTTTCCGGTACGTTACGGATTACGACACCTAATGAAGTCCACAACATCATTGCATGATATTTCTATTTTTATTGTTTAAGATAGAAAAAAACATGATTTGTTAGAAAATTTTCAATGTTCCATTACTATCTCAGCGTATATATTTCAAATTTTACAAAAATTTGATTTTATAATAAAGATATCATAATTTAGAACAGTTGACTTGTAGACAGTACTAGACTCCTGCCATAATAAATAGTGATGTTTTAATTATTTTCTGCATTAACTTTTCCTAATAATTATATTTTTGCATTGAATTATTTCTACAAAGCTTTTTAATTTTTTTTTCAAAATAATTGTTTTATCTAAAAAGGGGGCCATCATGTCATTTTCAAAATAGTATCTCAAATGTACTAATTAAGGTATCTATGCACCTGCTATATATTATATAATAATAACATCATTAACAAAGTCAAAATCTAAAACAGATATCAGAAAGATTCAATAATATTCAACCAGGGCATCTATGAAATGTAAATAGTGCTTTTAATAAATACATACTAACAATGAAGCATCATTGTACTGTATCGTCAATACGTATTGTGTATCGTTGGTCTGTATCGCAATACGTATCGTATCGGAAATTTCTGATCAATACCCAGCCCTAATGCACACATAGATTAATTTCTGTTTAGCTGCATGGTGACATATTTTATATAGTTTAACACTTTATAGAATTTTAAAAAATATTGCGGAGGCATATCTGTGTCTAAGATCTGATCATGGTCTGCACTATTCACTTTTCAGTCACTACAAATTGTGGAGTTTCTTTCAAATTGATAAATGCTTTAGTCCATATTGAAAGATAATCTGGTAAATTTGAGATATTTCACATGTAGTAATGCTAAAGGTGCTGAAACATGTTTTTCTGGGTAGGTATCCATTTGTCATGATTCTGTGATAATTTCAATTAAAATAAATGTTGACTGAGTAATGTATAAATCCCAATAACCACAAAAATATTTGTAAATATCCTTCATAAACTGTCATTTTATTAAAGAAGTGTGGCAGTCTTTTTATATTTAGGATTAACTGATCAACAATCATTGTTCAATCACAATTCAAATAGTCTGTCTATTGAAATATATAACTTTCCTCTCCTGGACACTGAAAAATAATGTCACATTACTAACACATTATAGCAAACTCAAATGTTTGAACATAAATCAAAATTCATACCATATTGACACCTGCAGATCAGACTGGTGAACTCTCGGCTACATTATCAAATACAGTACAATCAACATCACTTACAGGTGCATTTCCCTCACATATGATCTAGAGTTGTCTGCATCAGACTATAGTAGACATACAAAATTTGTCCTGTCAATGTTTTTTTCGATGTAGATCTAGATTGCGGAAATTGGTTTCTCTCGCAAATTATGTCGATGAAGGTGCGCTTTTCCTTGGAAAACACAGTAACTTTAATGACCATGTTTAAAACAATCAAATCATGTATCCTAACTTTGTTCAATGGTTGAACGAAAAACAAACTTCTGTAGAGGTGTCTGGCCGGATACGCTATTTCTTGTATTTTGTTTACAAAGTGGCGAGGAAATACACGTCTATTTATAAATTTTGTAGACACGTGATATGTTTCAACCAATGAAAATGCGTATAAAGATTTTTGGATGAATTGGAATTTGGTCGTTCAAAGTTCACTATGAAGGTCAATATCACAAATCGGCGCTCGTTACAGCAGCAATCTGAAGTAACGAGAGTGTATTCAGTGAGCGGCGAAGGGAGCGTACAGAAAGGCAAAATAATTACTGTCATCAAATATTGCACATAAATTATTTAATCACAAGTTGCTTAAGTTTCTTATACCATAAGGTCATTCGGAACGTGATCGGCTATTATTCATAATAAGCTCGGAAACAATACGGGGTAAAAGTAGTCCTACCAATTGGTTTCAGATGTAATCTCCGATAATGTAAAAGGAATGTATATATTTGACATCCTTATCCGAAGACTTACGGAAAGAGCCGAAAAGTTGCGATTGATCTTAAGGGTACATTTAAGCTTAATTTATATATTCCTACCTCGATCTATCTATAGTCCAGTCATTCTATTTATAACTTAGAAAAAAATGCAAAAGAATTAACTATGTTCGTAGGAAATGATACTACTTAAGATTGAATGTGAGCGAAGCAATCCTCACTAACAGAATGTTAAATGTGGTATGTGCAAGTAAATAGTATACAGTATACTAACGAAATAACATGTATAAGAAATTCAAGACTGGCAAAATGAGTTGTTGTAATTACTGAATGATAACTAGTGCAGAATAAATTAATAAATTAAGATTTGCGTAAATGTGAGCGAGGCAGTCCTCATTCACATATCTTAAGCAGGAGATTTGTTTGTTTTTTGTTGTTTTTTTTTGTGTTTCTTTATTGAAAGAAGCAACAAATACTGAAATGCTTGGCTTTAGTCTCATTCGTTTAATATTATTTGTTTAAGCTTGTCTCAACTTTTTCGACAATTGTGATATTTTTGCTGCAAATTGCCAACTCTGACGAGGATTAACAGAAACATGAAAATCAGAAAAGCCGAGTGTTTACGACCTGCAATATTTTCAAATAAATTTTCGTTACGAACAATATCTAACAGGCGTGAAACATTGCCATCTCGGTTTTGAGCGCGCCGTCTGTGTCAATAAACTTCATTCTGGACAACATTTGCATCAAAAACATTGTCTAATGCTTCACCTAACGGCCCAATTATCTGGCAACACCTCTGAATAGTGGTGTCGGTATAACGGCCTTTTGCCGACTCGAGAAGGTCCTTGAAGAGCCTGTTTAGAATTTCATTCAAGGTGAACAAGGTCTTAACGCCAATAAGCAATCATGGCCTCGCCGTCGGCTTCACGAACAGCATCACGCCGGCGTAAAAGATTTAAACCAGCCCAAACAAGAGCCAAAGAATAACTTCTTATTTTGTCCTCGTCATTTACAGGATCTTTATTTTTCTTGTGTTTTGTTTTAGATTTGACATAATTTCGACAATTATCACAGCAAAACAACTTGTCTTTAGGTGGTTTCTTTGGGTCTATTCCAACACAACGCATGTGGTACCATTCTTTTTTGGTACATTTAGACTCTAAATGACATCCTATCATTGGGACGTCTGTGCCTAGGTCTTGCCCACAATTACAAAAACGATACGGCTGAATTTCTCGTTGCCGACATTCGGGGCTACAATACCACGGCACAGGCAAATTATCGGGATCAACATTAACACAAGAGTAGTGACAAAATTCACCCCTAGGACATGCACTTCGACATTCACATCCAATGAAATCATCTTCCAGATCTTCACCACGGCAAAAGACAGTTGGTTCACAACCGTCATTGGCAGTTAGTGATGCAGTATCAAGTTGAAACCATATTTGATCAACAACCTTTTCACACACCTTTTTTAAATAGGCAGATGTTTCAGTCAAATTTATATTTTCTATATTTTCAGGCGTGTCATTTGGTGGTAACTTTGCATTTGGCATTTGTACTGTTTTGATTAAAAGAATACAAATGAAACTTTCAACAACAGTACACATTAATTCCCAAGCATGAGAAAAGTTGCCCCCTATGTCTGACTTGACCCGTCTGAAATTCAATAGAGTTTTTATCTAACATAGCGTGCCTCTGTCACAAGAACTCGATCCTTTGAAGAAAACATCAAAGAAATCTTGTAATAGCAACATTTCCTTATGAAATTCTTGTGCGGCAGGTTCCAGACCATCTAACCTCTCTTCTGGCGTAACACCATTACTTCTTGCACGTTGTGCATCATTGCCCCGCTCACAGCTTAGACCGTCACCGAAAACAACAGTTTTAACTGGTTTTCCGTTAACAAATGGAATATACTTTTGTAACCTTTCATATATTCCAATTGCACCTTGAGTTGAACAAGGACCTTCATCAAAAACACCAAGGTTGATTAAAATGCTTTTACCTGTCGATTCGGCCGTGTATTTATGGACAATATGCGGTATTGTTACATTAGAAAAGTGTTCACGAAACCAATGAATTTGCCGGCAAATGACTCGACCTACAATAACGCGTAATTATTTCACGTAAATTAGTTAAGTCGGACGTTTGGGGAATAAAACAAGGGATATCAGAAACTTTTTTGTAACATTTTCATCCCAGCTTAAATTTAATGAAAAAATCCGATTTAAAGCCATATAACCTAAAACCATGTTGATATATTTGTTCTTAAAAGATTCAGTCGTGTGACGAGTAACAACTTTTTTGCCAACGTTATCCCAACACATCGTATATCCGGTAGGTTCAACTGAAGAAATACGGGGGGCAACAATGGAATCATCTGCACCAAGTTCATCAAGTATATCCTCTTCCATTGATGCCTCTGGACGTATGTCTTGTTCATCCTCACTCAGAACCCTCACTAGAGGATGAAATATTACCTTCGATTACCTCAAAATCGCTAGCTATGTCACTGTCGGATGTTTGCGACGAAGAACTACTTTCATTGCATTGACTTGGCGTAGAGTGAGGAAAAGATGAAATATTGGTATTGTCGCATTCTGAATACAGTACTGTTTCATCAAGTTAATCGTATTCAACAATCTCATCCTCAATGTTAGGGACAGACAGTGACAAATCTGAAGAAAAGTCTAAGTCTAGCCTAGGAATTTTATCCAAGGCATGTATCTTCTTTACATTTGATAGCAGCGGAATCAAACTCCTGTCGGATCTTATCGATTGCAGTAAGGGTGGCGTCGTAACCCGTGCATAGCCCTAATTTGGAAATTGGTTTTAAACCTACCCGCCAAAACTGTACTGACATTGATATTGGAAAAAAAATACATTTTCGTGGCTCTCTTGAACTTAACATTAGTGCCAATATGGAACCGATATGAGGTTTTAGGTTAGTTTTTCCATGACGAAGGAGAGTAACTTCGTTGCTTTTTTAGTAACTGCACCCTTGAGACAATGGAAAAGAATAGGAGCATTATTTGATGTCATTTCTAATGTTTTATTCCAAGAAAAATCTGTTATAGAGGGAATATTTACGTCTCTACACAGCGGAAAGTTGTCGCGCTTTCTAATCAGTGAGTCGATTTCTTTTCTAACAATGCGAATTACAACTTCCGCAAATTGATCTTTGCTACCCTTTGTTGCATTATACAACCCGTATATTGCGCGCGAGTATTGACGAGCCCGAACGGCTGTTACTATAGAATCCCATTTCCCAGTCTTGCGTGTCCTTGTCATAGATTCTGCAGATATCTGAAGGTAAAAATCAGCTACATTTAAAACAAGAAACTTGTTTCACTTAGTAAAATATAATACTAATTTTTCATGATGAGATCTCCAAAAAAGCCAACTTTTGTACAAGAAAAAAATACCTCAATTGTAAAATCAGTATTATTTTTATTTCTTTATATAAAATTGAGCAAAGTTCTGTTTGTTTATGAAAAAGTCTGTTACACATAATTATTACAAATTAACAGCATAACATACGTATAACTAGTTTCTTACTGTTTCATTACAGTAATTATCACTGTAAAAGTAAAGTAATCCTGACTGATAATGGCCAAGTTGTTTGATACTTAGGGCTGTAATCACAGTAGCATTCAAAGGCATGAACACCTGATCGTATTAATTAACCTGTTTATTACATGTATACCAATATTTAAAACACCATACCTTCCTAGGAGTACTGGTAAACCGTGGACGCTTTATAAAACTGGTTGATGTCTGTTCAACTCTCTCCCTCTTACGAGCCACATACGACTTGTCGCTGGTGACTTTAAATAACGATTCCACAGAAGACCTATATTTAGCAGACTCATTGAGCTTACTCCAACATTCTGAACACAGGAATTGTGTGGCTTTCTTTGCTGGGGTAAAAAAAGCACCAGTTAAATCTGAAAGATGTTCACGTGCTGTCTGGTATTCATCAACAAGTCTTTCAAGGGAATACCTATAGTATCCACCCGTTCGTTTTTTGAACTCGCAATCACAATTGCTGCATCTATTCATTTTATAAATATTTAAATGCGATGATTTCTATATTAATTCTTAAAACATCAAACATGAACTATGGAACTTGTGACATTCGACACACAAACGCAATGTTCATATATATAGATGCTCTTGGTCGAGTAATGTACAACGCATTATATTTGTGTAGCCATTTTTTTTTCATTTAAGGTTTTGGATTTTCTTTCAAAGACATTTAATGACATACATGACAAACATTATCTGTTAATATATATATTTACTGTAAGTTAAATGAACATGATGAACAGTCAGTAAAGACAAAACCTGCAAAGTAGTAAAATTAAATAAACGCAAATAGCACTAGTTGTACAATATATTTCCCGAACTTTTCCGATACATCGCATTTCACACACATACGCATACTGCTCGTTTCAAAGGAAGAGCAAGCTTTGGCTGCCCTAGCTATTGCAAATGGGAAGAATTGTTTGTGCTTCCTTCCAACTGTTTTCGGGAAGACTCCCGTTATGTTATTAATTCTAAAGTGCATGACCATCCTTCAATAACACTTGTCATCTCCCCTCTTATATCTTTGATGGAAGACCAAATGAAAACTTTTCGGGAATGGAATTTTAAAGTTGCGCGTTTTGGAGACTGTTCCATTGAGGAAGGTATTGTATTGATCTGTTTAAATTCATACAACGACGTCGGTCGTCTGCTTATGACGCCTACCCTTAATTAGGATCTGTAATGTTGCTTGACCTTTTAGTTATTCTTTTTTTTCCAGTAAAATTTATTCAATTTTAATAATTTTTTGAACTTACAATTAATAATTGTAACGTATTATGTATTGTTTTAAGACACGTAAGTTCTCGTTGTAAAAAAGATAAATATTATAATATGCTGACATGGTAATATGAAGAAGAGAAGAAATTACAAATAATTAATGATGAATCTTTAACGTTATTTCTCTTCAATGATATTAACATATTTTACATTAAACTTATACAATACAGATTTGAAATCAGGAGAGTATCATTTTGTGTTTGCTTCACCAGAATCCGCGCTGAAACCGAAGTGGCGATGTATGTTCTTGACTGAAGTATGGCAACGTAAAATGACATTACTAGTATTTGACGAGGCCCATTGTATTTCTGAATGGGGGAAGGAATTTAGGCCGGAATACAAAGAAATGGCTCAACTTCGCAGTTTTTTTAAGTCCCTGTTATGGCACTAACTGCCACGAGCACAGATCATATTAAAAATGATATAATGAGCACTCTTCAGCTACACAATGAAACCACGGAAACAATCTATAAATCCTGTAATAGTCCTAACATATACCTTGACTGTAAGAAAAAAAGTCATTTGATTATTCGGAGGAACTTGACTGGATAATTAATTATCTAAAATGTAATGGGAAATCAGCAAAAAAAAAGATTAATATTGTCGCTCAATTGGCTCTGTTTCTAACATTTTTATAACAATCAAACATTCTTTGCGGAAAAATTGCTTACGTTAATCAGGACGAAAAATCTAGCAATGTAATAGTTGAAATGTTTCATAAATGTACCCAAGAATCTTCAAAGGGTAGAATTCTAGACGAGTTTAAAAAGCCTGACAGTAATATACGTTGCATCATTGCAACTGTTGCTCTTGGTATGGGGCTTGATATTAAAGATGTTGAATTAATCGTGCACATCGGTTGTCCAAAATCTGTAATATCTTACTGGTAAGAGGCAGGTAGGTGTGCTAGAGATGGCAGACAAGGTTACAGTTTGATATTGTATGATAATTCCACTGCAGCTTCCAAAACGACGGAAAAAAACATAAAAAAACAAATTGTGAAAAATGAAAATGTAAATGTTTACGAGAACTTATATTGCATTAGCTTTCTTTGTTCGATAAAGAAGTTATCTTTAATTCAGCGTGTAAAGACTGTGAAGACAAGCCATGTCATTGTGAAGCCTGCAACTGCTGTTCTGTGTGCTTCACAAAGTGTCCTTGTACCACGAAGGCAACGGAGAAGTGCGGAAGCGTTCTTGAACCATCAATGTTAAAATGCCTTATCACCTTTGAATGAGAATTGTCTCGCTCAATGGTTGATTATATATCGTGATGTTTCAACAAGATGGCCATAAGTCGCTTGTTACCCGTCTTTAAGTTTCAGTCTTTGTTCAGTGGAACAGAACGATTTGTAATAATTATGAACTGTTCGGCAAATAAAACATTATTTATATTGTATAGATATTCAACATTGAATGAAAATTGTCTGCAAAACCATAAATGCAAAACTTTCCAACAAATTCAAGGAAAAAAAAAGAACCAAATAAATAACTTTTGTTTGCAAATTTCAAACAATATAACATTTATAATATTCCTATCACAATGCTTAAATGTCTGAGTAAACACACAAATGAAAAAAAAAATCGACTAGGACATTGCTTTATAATCCAATTATCAAGAGACAAATACGCAGGGAAATTAATTTCGTCTACAGTGAACCGAAATTTGTATTAACCACATGTATACAGGTAACATGGCCGAATGTATATAGCGGTGATAGTGGTATAGATTGTATTGGATTGGATTTATTTACATACGAAGGTGAGTCATTTATTTATTTTGCTGCACATTGATGCAAAAATGTTTAAATTAACTGTCTGTATATCTGTTGACTCAAAAAAGTGTTTTTGTAGTAAATTACGACGGTTTATATAGCGCTTCAAAATCGCTGCGCGTTTTGCTAAAGGAACTTGTGAAGAAGTCGATAAGACGATGGAATGCAGTTATAGGGCTAGTTTTTTTGTATCCTACAATCGATTGCTGCACAATATATCATAGAAAATCATGTCTGTCAAAAGAAAAGAAAGAAAAATATACCTTTGTTATCTGATTTAAAGCTGACATTTATAAAGTACGTTCTACCAGAAACAAACCGTCCTAATCGCTACATGATAACAGATATTATGATAGTCGTGTTTCTATCTGTGTCAAGTGAAAGTGTAAGGTTACAGTTATCTCGTGGAATCAATGCAAATGTTATGACCGTGAACATGTATGTTAATGTTTTAGGAGAGTAGTTGAAATAATTATTTTTTAATCTCTTTAGAAAGACTTAATTCCTGTAAGTAGATTTTCAACTTTTAACATGCATAAATACCGTTAAATGTATTGGCAAATTTAAAAAATACTTATGTTTTGTTTTATCTTAGACGGAAATTCATATTTCAACTGTATTTCTTTCATCTAAAAATTAGAAACTTGACAACGTAAGAGTATCGAGAAGTTAGCACTGACATCGAAGATAAAAATTCAGTTTAAAGTAAATATCGAGCTGGAGTTGAATTTCGAGCCAGCTCGAAGATAGAAATTCAAAATTTTCAAGAACCCGAATTTCGAGCTGGAGTTGATTTTCGAACCCAAATTTCGAGCTGGATTTGAATTTCGAGCCAGCTCGAGGATCGAAATACAAAGTTGTCAAATCCCGAATTTTGAGCTGGAGATGAATTTCGAGCCAGCTCGAAGATCGAAATTCAAAATCTACACAACCCGAATTTTGGGCTGGAGTTGAATTTCGAGCGAGCTCGAAGATCGAAATTCAAAATTTACAAGAACCCGAATTTCGTGCTTATGTTGAATTTCGAGCCAGCTCGAAGATCGAAATTCAAAATCTACACAACCCGAATTTCGAGCTGGAGTTGAATTTGGAGCAAGCTCGAAGATCGAATTTCAAAATTTTCAAAACCCGAATTTCGAGCTGGAGTTGAATTTCGAGCGAGCTCGAAGATCGAAATTCAATGTAATCCAAACCTGAATTTCGAGCTTGAGTTGAATTTCGAGTCAGCTCGAAGATCGAAATTCAAAATTTCAAAAACGCGAATTTCGAGCTGCAGTTGAATTTCGAGCCAGCTCGAAGATCGGAATTCAAAATTTTCAAAACCCGAATTTCGAGCTGGAGTTGAATTTTGAGCGAGCTCGAAGATCGAAATTCAAAGTAAACCAAAGCTGAATTTCGAGCTGGATCAGCTCGAAGATCAAAATTCAAAATTTTCAAAACCCGAATTTCGAGCTTGAGTTGAATTTCGAGCCAGCTCGGAGATCGAAATTCAAAATTTTCAAAGCCCAAATTTCGAGCTGGAGTTGAATTTCGAGCCAGCTCGAAGATCGAAATTCACAATATTCACAACCCGAATTTCGAGCTGGAGTTGAATTCGAGCCGTCTCGCAGATCGAAATTCAAAATTTTCAAGAACCCGAATTTCGTGCTGAAGTTGAATTTCGAGCCAGCTCGAAGATCGAAATTCAAAATGTTCAAAACCCGAATTTCGAGCTGGAGTTGAATTTCGAGCCAGCTCGGAGATCGAAATTCAAAATTTTCAAAGCCCAAATTTCGAGCTGGAGTTGAATTTCGAGCCAGCTCGAAGATCGAAATTCACAATATTCACAACCCGAATTTCGAGCTAGAGTTGAATTCGAGCCGGCTCGCAGATCGAAATTCAAAATTTTCAAGAACCCGAATTTCGTGCTGAAGTTGAATTTCGAGCCAGCTCGAAGATCGAAATTCAAAATGTTCAAAACCCGAATTTCGAGCTGGAGTTGAATTTCGAACCAGCTCGAAGATCGAAATTCAAAGTAAACCAAAGCTGAATTTCGAGCTGAGGTTGAATTCGAGCCAGCCCGAAGATCAGAATTCAAAATTTTCAAAAACGCAAATTTCGAGCTGTAGTTGAATTTCGAGCTAGCTCGAAGATCGAAATTCAAAATTTTCAAAGCCCGAATTTCGAGCTGGAGTTGAATTTGAGCCAGCTAGAAGATCGAAATTCAACGTAAACCAAAGCTGAATTTCGAGCTGGAGTTAAATTTCTAGCCAGCTCGAAGATCGAAATTCAAGAAATTTCGATCTTCGAGCTGGTTCGAAATTCAACTCCAGCTCGAAATTTGGGTTTTGAAAAGTTTGAATTTCGATCATCGAGCTGGCTCGAAATTCAACTCCAGATTTAAATTCGGGATTTGAAAATTTTGTCTTTCCATTTTCGAGCTGGCTCGAAATTCAGCTCCAGCTCGAAATTCGGGTTTTGAAAATTTTGGTCGGTATACTTTGCAGACGACTTTGCATAGAGAGATTTTGCAGACAAGTTAAATAAAGAAGGATTTTAGATTTTGCAGACAATATAGATTATATAGGGGGTGTTTAATGCTTTGTCAAAAGGTGTGAATGGGCAATTATATTGATTTAATGCCATCTAGAAAGATCTATAATTATTTGCAAAACGTTATTATCTGAAAAATAGTTGTTGCTTTTTAGAATAATTTATGCTTTTTTTTTTAATATAAGAATATGATTTAAAACTAGAACTGTGTCCAAATGACACGGATGCCCCCACTGTGCAGATGTGCTCGTAAACAAGAGCATGCATATCTGTATGTACGAGTTTTATGTGGAACTTTTTATTCTGCAGTTGCAAAGGAATTTAGGAGTCCTGTATATTATTAATGTTGTCGATTCATTTCAAAATAAGATATTTTATACAAGGGCTGTCAAATGTACATCATGCTTGAATACTCTTAGTGCTTAATAGTAAAAATAAAAGTTTGAAAATAAAGATTAAAGTCGTAAAAGAGCAAAATATGCCATCCGTTTTAAGAGGAATTGCGTTCACAAAATGTCTATATGGTATATAGTGAAAAAATTAACAAAGGCCATAATTCTGTTAAATTTGGTCGCAGCAAAAATTCCTTCCTTAACTACCATCTACACATTAAGGTTGTTCATCCCTGGAAGTTTAAGCAAAATCTGCCATCCAGTTTAAGAGGAGTTGCGTTCACAAAATTTTTACATAGTATATAGTGAAAAAATCAACAATGGGCCACAATTCTGTTAAATTTGGTCGCAGCGAAAGTTCCTTCCTCTACTACCATCTACGCATTAAGATTGTTCATCCCTGGAAGTTTAAGCAAAATTTGCATTCCGGTTAAAGAGAAGTTGCGTTCACAAGAATTCGGGACGTACGGAAAGACCTACGGACAGACGTACAGACGGACAGACGTACGGACAGACATTCTTACCAGAGCTACATTATGGGGTTTTCTTTTGTTATTTATTTTGTTCTTTTTAACCCCACAATGCAGAAAATAACCCCACAAGAGAAATGGAATGAATGACATCAAAGACATCTATTGTTATGAGAACAATAGACCAAACCGCATAATGTAGCTCTAGTTTGTACGGACGGACAAGTGCAACGCTATATGCTCCCCCCTTTGTGGGGCATAAAAACTAAGCAATAACATGAGACAGAATATAATGATTATAACAAACAAACAATATTAATTAACTTTTTTAAGTTACTAGTAGACATAAAGTATAGACAGGATAGAGGTTGGATTTTGCAGACACGTTAAAATAAGAAGGATTTTGCAGACAAGTTAGATATAGAAAAAAATATAAAATGAAAGGGGAATATTAGAAAAATCTGTATTTTACAGACAGGATTAATGTTGAATTTTGCAGACAAGTTAAAATAAGAAGAATTTTGCAGACAAGCTAGATATAGATCAGAATATAATAAGAAGAATTTTGCAGACAAGCTAGATATAGATCAGAATATAAATGATAGGGAAACATAAGGAAAATCTGTATTTTGCAGACAGAATTAATGTTGAATTTTGCAGACAAGTTAAAATAAGAAGGATTTTGCAGCCAAGCTAGATATAGAACAGAATAAAACATAATAGGGGAATATTAGAAAAATCTGTATTTTGCAGACAGAATTAATGTTGAATTTTGCAGCCAAGTTAAAATAAGAAGGATTTTGTAGACAAGTTAGATATAGAACAGAGTATAAAATGATAGGGGAATAATAGAGAAATTTGTATTTTGCAGACAGAATTAATTTTGAATTTTGCAGACAAGTTAAAATAAGAAGGATTTTGCAGACAAGTTAGATATAGAACAGAAAATAAAATGATTTATAGCATTTCAGTTTTTGTATGACCCTTTGTCCTGTGTATTGTTAATGGCATTCAATGATTAAAAGGTGTGAACCAATTAGTAATAAATGATCTGTATCAGTGTTTATTGTTATTTCAAAGTGTCAATACATGTTGTATATTCAAATTGTTTATCTATGTGATATCTTGGTTAAAATATCTTGAATGTCAATGATATTTGTAGTAATATTACCCAGTATTATTCATTAATTACTTATGTTATGTTTTAATACATCTCAGACTCATTTTATTTTTTTTCTCATGTTTTTAATATGTAAAGAACTATTGCTAAAGATTGAAAAAAAAAGCTTTGAAAAAATTAAATGAGCAAATTTATAGAGTTGTATATAACATGATATTATACCTAAATAACAATTTAAAAACTTATTTTATCAAAACTTAAATCTTATTATAGATAAATTGATTAAGTTTCAACACTCTATACAATTTATAATGTCTACAAAGTGTAAGGCCTTCTTTATGTTTATTGTCTGCAAGTTCCTTCTTTGTCTATATTGTCTCCAAAATCCTACTCTGTTTTACTTGTCTGCAAAGTCTGCCTGCATCTGTCTTTATATAAATATAGATATATACATTAACATGTCTTTCACTGAGTAGATAAATGTAATTTTAATGAATTGTTTAAAATGTTTTAATTAAAGACTTCAAATTTGAAAAATTTATGCGTTAGTACAAGCTTTAATTAATTGTGTATTATATAAAATATGAGATTGGAATATTTTTTACAATTTTTTCTATAAATTGAAAATTATTCTTATTGTTTGTTTTTTCTTATTTTCAATAATTATTTTAGATATAGTCTATATTGTATATACATGTAATTATTAAGAAAGATGAAACATAACCATTTTGCAAATACTTATTTTATGAATATTGTTTTATTTAAATAATAATCATATTAATTGATCTACTGTATGTGATATATTAAATAAAATGCTATTAATTTTCACATTGTTATTCCTTTTTCATTACACATCTTACCAACTGATCAACAGCATAATTGCCCATTCACACCTTTTGACAAGGGTTTAAACACCCCCAATATAATCTATATTGTCTGCAAAATCTAAAATCCTTCTTTATTAAACTTGTCGGCAAAATCCCTCTATGTTTAACTTGTCTGCAAAGTCGTCTGCAAAGTGTACCTCCCTGAAAATTTGTATTTCGATCTTCGAGCATGCTCGAAATTCAACTCCAGCTCGAAATTCTGGTTTTGAAATTCGATCTTCGAGCTGGCTCGAAATTCAACTCCAGCTCGAAATTCGGGTTTTGAAAATTTTGAATTTCGATCTTCGAGCTGGCTCGAAATTCAACTTCAGCTCGAAATTTGGGTTTTGAAAATTTTTAATTTCGATCTTCGAGCTTGCTCGAAATACAACTCCAGCTCGAAATTCTGATTTTGAAATTCGATCTTCGAGCTGGCTCGAAATTCAACTTTGGCTTACTTTGAATTTCGATCTTCGAGCTATCTATAAACTGAATTCCGATCTTCGATGTCAGTGCTACCTTCTCGATACTCAACGTAAGGAAGTATATTGAGAATGTATGTCGTTTAAGACGTTTAAAATATTTGTTCTTTCATATCCATTAGACAGATTAACATAAAATGGCAGATGAAAATGAGAGGAATGACATTGCCACATTTATAAGGTATGCTCAAAATGGGCATGTCGACCAATGTGAAAGCCTCTTAAAAAAGAACCCGAACTTGTTAATTCAAAAGAACAAAGAACACAAAGATACACTTCTTCATGTGGTAGTAAGATCATTAGAGGACGAAAACATCGCTCGCATGATTCTTTGTCACCAAAAAGTAGATGTAAATGCACGTGATTATTGGGGACAGACACCACTGCATCTTGCCACCCGTGTACGAAACATATCCTTAATAAAATGTCTACTCAAATCAAGAGAAATAGATGTCAACATCAAAGATGCAAATGGTTATAATCCTCTACATGTGCTCGTATTTTCAGAAGAAGAGATGGATGAGAGCTTCTATGATACTGATGAAATCAGTGACAGCTGGAAAGAAGGAATTCAGCTTCTTGTTGACGCAAATGCAGACATTAATGCGAGAACAAATAATGGGCAAAACATCCTTCATCTTGCTGCATCTAAACTCTGTGCAGAAAGATTTGTCGTGTACATTCTTCTACATTATCCTGCAATCGAATGGTCAGCGACGAACGCGTCAGAGGAGAACTTTCTTCATATTCTATACTTAAGGACAATGAAAACGCACGGCCGGGATAATTGCATTTTAACAAGGAAAATATATTTCTTTTAAATATTTTTTCACAGTTTCATAAAACCGAATGCATTTCGGTCATTTAGATACCAAAGTTATGAAAAATGATTGCATTTTAATGAAGTTATTGAATGATAAAGACAGTACCCGAAAAATCAAAAGTAACACTTTTGGCTAATTGTGATAAGATCACAACAGATAACAGATTTAATCAATTCATGGTTACATTATGAAATGAAATTATTTATTTTTTTTAAACTGTTAATTATTAACCTGTTTTTCACACCTTTCTAGAAATGTTAGACACAAATTGGCAATTAAATTTTTTAATGAAAATGAATATTAAACTATGCCAATTGTAATTTTTAGAAATCGTAAAAGCTTACATTGAAAAATGCATATACACACTTTTTTCCTCTATTAAAGGTGCTTAATTTCAAACAATACTGAAGATTTGCTAGCAAATTGTATGCAATGGTTCAACAAAGAATTAACGGCTTGGTAGAGTTAGGACAGATTCAGTATGGTCTATCTTACAATCAAATTTTGTATTATCAAAGCGCAAACCGTTTTGCTGTCCATCGGTCTACAATTTCTCGGCTTCACCAGCTTCACCACTACACTACAGGCCGAATGGCGTCAGATTCCACAGGCGACTATCCGCACCGTAAAGTCTATGAGGCGACGATGTACATCTGTAAGAGACGCTGACGTAGGACATTGTCGTTTCTAAATATCCCGATGGTGACATTACGAATATTAATTTATGAGTGATTTTGTTTGGGATTTTCATTTTGGGTTTTTTGCCTTTGTTAAGCTTGCATTACATTGATGATAAAAGTGTGATTTTGGGATTTTCAACAAAAGTTTTTCGATTTACTGGTGTGGCATTTGCTTTTTGTATGAAGTTAGATAGTATATCTAATGAGTCGTTAGTGTTTTGTATTCATGTAGATTATATGCAAGTGCTGGGCGTGCGTTTTCATTGTCCTTTAAGTTATATTTAGTAACATAAGCGACGGGTTGAAAGTATTAGGAGGATATTTACCAAACGCTCGGGCAAATACACAAATTGAAACAGTTTTAACAAACATGTTCAACAGAGAGAACGTCCTGGGTCCACCTGGCTTTGCTTTGTATATGAAATCAAAAGTACTTTTTTGAAGAAAAAAACAGATTGCCTGAAAAACGATTTTCACTCAATTAATAAAGCTTCTTTAATGCACGGATATTTAGGAAACAAATACTCCATAGACTTGTGGAAGTTTCGAGCCAGTTTTTTTGCAAAACTTTGCTCTTTGCTCAAACATAATCTTGACGTTAATGCAAGGAACGTTTTTGGTGAGGCAGCTATTTCTGAATTGCATATGGACGAAGTGTTTGAAATACTTAAACTGCACAATTGTGATTTTATGAAAAGGAACAGATGGGGGAGAATGCCATTTCAATGTATTATAAATCTACATCCAATGCCAAAATTAATAGAGAAAATGTTAAATAATCAAGGTGTTGATATGGATTCTCAAGATATTTATGGATCTACAGCTTTGCATTTTGCTGCCTACAATGGTTATGAAGAGCAAGTCGAGTTGCTTTTGGAATACGGTGCAAACGTAGATGTAGTTGATAGCATGAATGATACACCCATAGAAACCGCAAAGCGCCATGGAAATTTCAAATGCATGAAACTTATTTTCGATGCTAAATACTTATATGTAAGAGAAAATAAGGAGAGGTTTCCACTTTATAAAGCCTCAGAAGAAATAACCTTATCAACATTGTTAGAAAATCCAAATTTAAGGGAACACTTGCATAATTTTCCGAAAGATTTTCAACAATATAGCGATTATTTGCTTAAAGCCAGACGGACATGTACACTTGCTAGGCCGTCTGAAGAGCATGCAGAGGACAACGACGTAATTGCAGCAGTTCGACATCATATCGAACAAATCTGTCAATATGTCAACGAGTACGATTCTAGATTTAGAATGACCGTATTTCCTACAGGAAGTACAGTGGAAGGTACGAAGGTTGGCCGCCCTGATGAATTCGACTTCGTTTTATGCCTCGAAACAATCGGCAGATATTGTGTGATCAAATCACCAGAGCCATATAATCAAGTATATGCTCTTTTGCAGTTCAAAGATTATCCAGTTCCAGAAGGTTTCTTATCATTTTCTGATTCAGAAGGCTACTTCCAATCTCTTCCTTTTCTGAAATACCTCTTCAGATACATTAAGAGAGCCCTGAACGAGAGACAATTGTGGGAAAAGGGAAATCTTTATTATAGGTACGAGGATAAACTACACGTTATTTCAGGAAAACCGGTGTTCAACTTTCAAATGTACTGGATAGGATCAAAGTATAAACAGATAGCTCTGAGCATAGATCTTGTACCTGCTGTCTACAGGCGAGGATGGTGGCCGGAGAAAGCCTGTCCAGAGAGTATGAGACTTGTCTCTGACCGCGTAAAAGATGAGGGATGCTTCTTACTACTACAAACCAAGAACAATGATTTTAACTATGAGTGGTATTACATGAATGACATCATAAATGACAGCGTTGGTAACACGCAAAACACTACTCAGGATACTCACGGAAATAATATGCTACGCGTTTCAGTTGCACCTGCTGAAATTTCTCTGATGAAATCTCTACCGGAGATTTATCGCCGTGCGTATGCACTTGCAAAGATTGCAAAAAGTGCTGATATTTGTCCCTCTGTCCACATCGACAGGCCTCTATTGCCAAAGGTTTACAGAAACTTTGAAAAGGCCAAAAATCAGAGAGTGTATCCATCCAATGACATAAAAAGTTACTGGCTGAAGAATTGCACATTTTTTGTGGCTGAAGACTTGGGATTAGACATTTCGGAAACAACAACTCCTTTGGATATAACTACCTTAATATACAAAAAACTAGCTGAATTGTCAAAGTCATGGTCTCTAAAACCTTACTTGTTACCACACTTACGTCTGCTAGAGTATGGACGAGAGCACAGTTACTCACATAAGTCCAAACATACCATACTGTTAAAGCGTAAAGTCTGTCTAGATGTAGTCCTTGGAATACTAGGTGAACCATTACCGAAGCACGAAAAGGATTATTGCAAATGGGTTGAAGACAGCTTCCATCTAGAACGCTCGTCTGTAACTACGACATAAAATAGTTGTTTCTATATTTCTATTCTATGAAAACATGCGAAATAATTATCGTATTTAAAAGTTAAATTTTAAGCTTGGTTCAATGATTGAACAAGGAAAACACCAACTGCATAAAACTTAAAATACCATTTTAAGTCGACTTTGTTTCGAGAAAAATAGAGATATTGTTAATGTCATATCGGCGTTGCCGATGCAGTCACCCAAACTATACTGTTGATTACAACTATATGTCTTCATACTTGACCACAACAACCCTTGGGTCACAACCTTTAAGTAGATTGGAATAATCTTGATCTTCATAAATGACCTTGACCTTGAAGGTTAAATATCTATATTTTGCTTGATTTCTGCTATAAGTAGCTATAACTTGGATAAAAATGAATGGATTGACTTCATATAAAGATACTTCATTCTTCAAGGTAATACATGTATGCATACCATCATGACCTTGACCTTGAAGTTAAATTATTGACTTTTAACTGATAAGTACAATAGCTGGTTATAACTTAATTAATCAAAAGATTATCTTTATACTTGGACAAAATGACCTTTAAGAGCATACCTCGTAAAACGATGAACTGATTTTGACTTTAAGCTTTATATGACCTTGATCGTCAAGGTAAAAGTATTAAATTTTTCTTTTCATAGTTTTGTTATCTATATACGGATTAAATACAAGGTGAACAAAAAAAACACTTTCGACCAAACAGACATGTCGAAAAATTTTGACCTTGATTTTTAAATGGCCTTGAACGTATGTGATTGAATTTCGCTTATTTTTACTTAACGGAAGTAATTCATACTCTGACAAAACAAACCTATTGAAATAAAAAGATAGAATTTATTGATTGTTATTGACTTGTTTAACCCATTTAGTAAACGTTAAAGGCCAAGCGTTGCCCCCGCCAGTAGGTGGCTATTGATAAAGCATCAAATAGTCATATTACGAGATAATACCTTTATTCGCAAATGAGTGACATGGTATACAATTAGTTTCTCTAATAAACCTAAGCCACTGATGACTTAATCAGTCCATGAGTAATGATAATTCTTAGTTTTCAGTACATATTTTATGCAATAAATCAGAGGTAAATGACAACCTAAACATACATTAAATTGTTCAAATTTCAGCATGTCTTGTCTTGTTAGAAAAACAAGTCAGCATTGATTACACTGGGTACATTAAAATATTTCTCAACTTTTCTATATTCATCGTTAAGATAGAAAATGTTGTTACATTTTGTGGATGGATTACATTCCTCATACGAAAGTTCATGTTTGACAAATTAAAACAGAAAGCTAGCCCTGTTTTGGATTGAATACAAATACATAAAAGCATTAAGTAAAAAAAATCCGTATACCAAGTTGTAAATTTCCTGTTTTAGATTAGATGTTTTAATTTGTATGCAAAGGCTCGTGTGAATTATGTTTTTAAATAAATGTAAGTACACTGACATGGTTTCAAAAATGTAAATGCATGTATATTTCATTGTTCTGTTTAGCATTGCAGCAATATATCAGAAAACCAGTTCTGAAATAAAACAAACATGCAAGTAATGAAATACAATTAAAATTTAAAAAAAACATACAAATAAGCACTTGTTACGACATGTAATATTAAAAAAAAATGTTTTGCAAAAGAGGACATTGTCTTTGAATTATTTCTCTATAAAATGTGAGTTTAAAACGTACTCTAAGTCTTAGTTGCAATTAGAAGTTCATGTTTCCTCTGAGATTTTTCAAAAGTTTCTAAACTTTACATAGGCAGTTGCTATATCATAAAATTGGAATTATCTTGTTGACCTGTCTATGTGCAGCTTTAGCATTTCCTTTTAATTGAAATCCGAGGCTTCAAGACGTTTCAGATTTGAGAATCATTGTCGCAAAATACACCCGTCACAAAAGATTTTGTCAGAGATGGGGGCATTTTAGATATGCATATAGGAGATATGCTCGATCTTGGCAATATCCGGACAATATCTGGATATTTTATCATAATTTTTTCACACTTTTAGTCATAAAAGTTGTCATTTTTTGTTACAATCAATCAATAAATGATGACAAAAGGATCTCCGCACACAAATGTGACCTTTTTTTGTGACCTTGACTTTGTTAGGAGAGACCTGGATTATGCACTTAAGACATTGCTCCACAATGGTAGTCATTATAATGACCAGTTGTGTTTCAATCCCTCAATAAATGATTAATAAATGGTCCGAATACATATTTAATATTTTTTTACCTTGACCCCTATATGTGACCTAGACCTTGGCCACAGGCATTTGAATTTTGCTCGTGACACTCACGGTTAACATTTGTGCTAAGTTATTTTGAAATCCCTCTATGCATGTAGAAACTTTGCCCCGGACAAACGTGTTCAATGGTCTCTAAGTGTGACCTTGACATAGAAACCTTTTTTATGCGCCTGAAATTGCTTCTTATAGTGACGAACATTTTTATGAAGTTTAATTAAAATCCCTCAATATGTGTCTTGACAAAATCTCTATATTGTATCATCTTTAGTGACCTTGACCTTGCATATATTAAACTCAATTACATGTTTTATACCCGTAGTCATGATAATGACCATTTCTGTTTCAATATTTCAATAAATAATGATTAAATGGTAAAAATACACATTTTCATATTTTTATCTGAAATTTTACCCTTATATGTGACCTTAACCTTGGCTACATGGACCTTAATTATGCACGCAACGCTCGTCTTACACTCGTGACCTTGACCTCTAAGCTAGAGATCTGGTTCATGCGCTCGACACTGTTTCTCAGAGTGGTTAACATTTCTTTGTAGTTTCATTAGAATATTTTGACCCTATTGTATCTAGAGGATGTTAAATGAGTGTAGATTTCGTACTAAATTTATTGAACTCGTTGAATAACACAATATGCTCGCCTTTCACTGCGAAAAAAATATGGATGTATGGAAGTGTACGGAATTCCGTATATCATTAAAATACGGGTAAGGATACGAGAAACTTGAAATGCGAAGATGTACGGGACCGTATATTATGTCAGCCTGTATATAACTAGTATACGGTGATCCGAACAGTCGTAACAAACGGGAATTTTGATGTACGAAGTCTGTATTTTACTACTGGTGGTGTTGGTAGTTTTCACTCCGGATCACGACAGTAAGCCACATTGAATTCACCAGAGCACAGTTCAACCACCGCATCTTTCTTGGACAGGCTGTCAAGCAGTTTACAAGTAGTAGTTGCCTTCACTTTCGCAAGGACCTGAAACTTCTGTACCTGTCAGAGCAGAGGTACAGTGGGAATGACCGTAGAAAGGATTTCATGATCAATCACAACGACAGTGACCTGCGCCGTCCGGGAATTGAACCCGGGTCGCCCGATTCACAGTCCAACGCTGTACCTATTGACCTAACCGGACGGCTACATACTTAAATGAAATCTTAAATATTATATAATTATGCTTCTAAATCAATTTTCTAACATCGAAGAATATGTAAAAAATGTCATGCAAATATTTGTACAAATTATATGTAATTATCAAAATGTATGCATTCATTTCTTTCAGACAAATTTGAATTGGATTTTATAGAAAATGAATTTCTAAATACCTTTCTTTATTTATATTAAATGTTAAAATCGGTAATATCTCAATAAAAATGCTTTTTGGAACTTACAATATTGACAAATATTTATTTGAACATCATATTTATAATACAAAACCATTAAAATTTGTGTAACAGGATCCTTAACTCAATGTAATATTTCCTGGATGTAGTAACACGTCAATTGCATACTGATAATATGGTCAGTGCACAGAACGTGCAAAACATCCATACGGCCACAATGTCTGTAGCATTCAGACAAAAAGAAAAAGACAAAGCATATTGAAAACAACGCAACGCGGTATTCTAGCTCAATATCGCTTGGTTCGCTTTTCTTTTTAGCCCATATTCGATCTGTTTTACACCTGCAGACACGTATTTTACAATTAAAATTTCAGTTTATTTCATGTATTAAGTACTCTATTGTTCAAAGTAAATTCCACCATAAAAATATAAACAACTGCGATTGAAGATTAGATAGTACTTTTCTGTATTCTGCGTTTATGGTAACTCATGTTAATTCTTTAAAATATCTTTATCATTATATTTACGATATTTCAAAATGATATTCAAAACAAGAGGAACTGATAAAGTTGAAATCGTGATGTTCAAAACGTGTAGCAATTTATTAAATAAAAATCGTGAATCTGTAAAGTTGAAATCGTGAAAGTTAAATTTGTGAAATCATGTAGATGGAATTTGGAATTCGCGATTGTGAAGTTGAAATGTCCCCACCGGACTTTCGTAAATGTTCCCACCGGTCTTTCGTATACCGTATATATAAAATTATTTGTTGTTTATTTCGTGATTCGTGGATTAAAGAAATGCTGTTATAGTTATTGATATGTCCACACAGTATATAAATTTTATGTTTATATATCTCTTACAAATAATATAATACTTGCAAATGTTAAAAAAAACAACAATGATATTTCATTCATTCATTCATTCATTCATTCATTCATTCATTCATTCATTCATTCATTCATTCATTCATTTATTTATTTATTTATTTAATCATTTATTTATTTAATCATTTATTTATTTATTTATTTAATCTTTTGTTTTAATCATTTTTTTTTCCAGGAAACATAAAGGGTTGCGTTTTTGTACACATTATTTGCTTGAATATGGAAAAGAAATCTTATGAATTATGAAATAGCCACGTGCTTTATTGCGATAATCGAAGTCAACACTGATTAAGGACGGATATGGATCATAAACGCAGCAGGGTATAACGAGTGTCGTTTTTTTTCCAATTAAGTAAATTTGTGCATTTTTTGTTGAATGTATCAACGGTAATTTTCGCTGTTAATCATATAAGAAATAAGGAATTAAATTGGAGCCCATAACTTGGTCTCTATGTGAAACGTTTTCCTTTATCAAAGAAGTAAAACATTGAAATTCTGACGTCAATATTTGTAAGATTAACCTGTCTGATTTTGTTCCAGCTATTATAAAGACTCTAAACTGACATATTAAAATGAAACTGACATATATGTCGTATAATTTTCCAATGTTTTTGCAGCGTCGTGTTGTTATTTTTTATCTGGCAGAATTCGTCATTTAAAACAAGAAACAAGTAAGTTCTATCTGCAGTACCCTGCCTCCAGATCCAACAATGTAATTTGAAGGTGTTCAAGCTAGAAACAGACGGAAATCACCGTGGTGTATGTACATGTATTGTTGATAGATGATGTCAAATTATTCTTGGAAATTATCTTCATCTTCATCACTCGTGTTTCTGCATAATTAATGACTTTAACAGCGTTTATGACTTCAAAGTTTAAATAAGGAAACATATCCGTACTATGTAAATTAAATATTTGCACCCTGGTTATAATTAAATATGTTTTGACAGATATCTTGGAAACAGTTTTTGATTTAGAAATTTTCAGTTTCAAAAATGAAAATTGTCGCAGTTTTTTTTTAAATCTAGTTAAGAACATAATAAATAATATATTGATAGTAAAATCACCTTTGACATTTAACTTTGCACAGATAATCAAAATATTCTTATACTGAAAAAGTTTTATTTCAATTATGAAATCCGCTGATGATTCAAATTTTAATTTTGTGTATAAAAATATGTCATATGCTGACCGAAACTCGAACCAGGGACTGAGCTATCCGGCCGCTTACACATCTTCTCCTCTAAATATTGAACAGTTCTGAACCGTGACATACTCTACTGCTATACTGAAATTCACATCCTCTGCTATACTGAAATTCACAGAGTTACAGACAAATGCGAATTAAACTCTGAGCTACATGCATTCACGGTGCCCCGTTGGGCTCAAAAAGTCACAGGGTAAGAAAAAAGCGGATCCTGACTGGCACTCAAACACGAGACCCTCGAAATAACGTTCCGGGGCTCTCCAGTCAATAACACATGAAAAACAAAACGAAAAACTTTTAAAAATGAAAATGTAGTAATGGGTTTATGCTAAGTATGTAACATTATTTTCCATAACTTGAAGAAATTAATTTAAAACTAAATTTAAAGGTATAGGTTTTTCGGGACCAGAAATGAACGTTATTCTCTGAACCACATGAACCTAACATAGATTTACTGAGTAAAATGGCCTTTTGTGAAGTTAATATTCTTGAAGAAGCATCAATCTCCAGACGGACATGTATATACTGGTGGCGTTCATTTTAAACTTAAACAAAATAGCCTCTGGTATTCATTTGAAACTTAAATTAAATAACATCATTTTTTTTTAAAGAAAGCAGAAAATATTCACATGATACATGTCTCTTGGTCTCTACCCAAGCCGCGTAAAATTCTGGCATAGAATTTTGCTGCCCTAGTTTTTGAATTTATATATTTCTTGGTAGACTGATGTTTGATCCTTTTTGAATTCCCTTTTCATGTCCGTAGCACCCAGTGCTTTCAGCACTTTGATTATATTGCATAGCATTTGGCACTATGTTATAAGTGGTGGGGTAAGGGAAACAGTTGTATTTCAACAAAATATATAAAAATATTACCTCTTTCTTAGAGATTTCCACAAAATAGCAATTGTCTTTGTACGTCTGCGTCAGTTAATTCAAAGCAGAAGAATGGGCCATTTTCCGAAGGCTACTGATTGTTTGAGGTGACAAGCGTATTAAAGTTGCTATACATGCTACATATGTATTTCAACACGCGTTTTTAAAACGGAAAAAATAAACCCAAACTCAATAAGATTTAAGTTTTTAATTAGAAAATTATCCATCAATCAGTTAATATATACAATCTTATGTGCACTATAAATTCAGACACTTGGAGTGTAGACCCCCGCCCTTCCCCGCCCCTAAATATTAAAAACTAAAGTATTATTTATTACAAGAACTAGTTTTAATTCTTTTGCATATATAAGTATGAGACTGTTAATTGTCTAACACGTGGACAAGTTTGAACAGAATTTCATAACGTTTTAAAAAAAATCATTTTTTTTACCAACGCTTCAATTTCCTGAAATTATGATATTTTATGGAATCTTTTAAACGTTGTCAAAATATTGGAAAACAAGTTTTATTTTCAAGGCATTTGACCAGGTCGTAATAATATGCAAAAATATTTTGACGTTCGGTTTGCAAATGGTGCATACAAGTGCGGATCAAGAAGGGTGCCACGCACATAACCCCAAGTGTCTGTGCTAGACATTCGGGCTGATTTATTTGTAACGTTTAGTGTTTATTTTTGTTAATTAGACGCGGGAAAATCATACTTGATCTCCGCGTCTGATAGGAATGAAACAATTTAAATATGGTCGTATTTGAACTGTTATAGTATGTCAAATAGTGTTGTTAGTTGTTTAAAAGGAATTCAAAAGAAAGTTTTACATTGGGTTTTAGCTCGACTATTCGCAGAATAATCGAGCTAATGCAGTCAGTCAACCATTTGTCGGCGTCCCTGTGGTTAAGTTTTTGCGTGTAAGCTGGTGTCTCCATAACTACTGAAGGGAATGGATTGAAACTCCACAACCTTGTTTTCTATGATAATCTATCATGATTGGCACAAGTCCCATAACTCTGATTTGCTTGTCTGCATATTTATGCCCCCTTTTCGACTTATAAATTCTTGGATAAGTTTTTGCAGGTAAGCTGGTATCTCCATAACTACTGAAGGCAATGGATTGAAACTTCACAAACTTGTTCTCTGTGATTATCTTACATGATTAGCACAAGTCCCATGACTGGTTTGCTTTTTTGCATATTTATGCCCCTTTTTCAAGTTAGAAAATCTTGGTGTAAGCTGGTATCTCTATAACTACTGACGGGTTTGTGCTTTTTTTTGTGACAATCTTATGCATTCATAATAATCAAGCAGTGATTTACTCGATAAAACTCTTAGTAACAAGCCTTTGTACCTTTTCGGACAATTTTATGTATTCATATAGGTAAGCATTATACACCCTTGTAACAACTTTTTCGGAAAGTCGAACGTCGCTGACCTCTGACAGCTCTTGTTAACATTTCAATTTGATCTATTTGTATTTTGGTTAAACCAACATTTCCTTTCTTCCAAATTCCGGCAAACTATCCTCCAAGTCGCTTCGTCTTTATTCTCTCGCAAGTATGAATATACTAATTCTATTTAATATCAATCAGTAATCCACTCTGAAGCATAAATTCTATTTGTATACTAGTATTTGATAAAATTTTTGATAGAAAATATTTATATAATTTTATATATTTATGAGTGTACTGAACATGATGGCCCTTCGATACATATTAAAGAGGTCCTAATAATGCAAAAAAAATCGCATTTTTTGTCAGTTTTTATAAATAATAGCAACAAGTGCGAAACATTAAAATATATAAATTCTTTAGCGATAGGATTTCTTAGATTGAAGAACATAGATTTTTAATAACAGATTGCATACATGTAATAAGGTCATGTATCTGTTTATACAGGAAGACCAAGAAAATATAAATGTCATGTTCCAATCCAGATCTGTCTTCCATTAATGTCAAACCCCTTGCGGGAACGTAGACATGTCAGCGCGTCATAATCGCAAGGAAGTTAAAGAGTTGTTTAAAAAAAAGGAATAAAAGAAGAATATTAAGACTGTTTAAAACAGGGGGGCTGGAAAACTAGAATGAGACATGTTCAAAGAAAGCTATGGCTGCACTGAACTGCTCTTGGATAGGAGTAGGGTAACTGCAGTGGGTAGGTGGTTTCTTTGATCCATCGGGCTGCTCTTCTTTGGACAGTTTCACTTTGAACTATTTGTATTTTGGTGTAGGGAGACCATACTTTAAATATTTCAAGCTGGGGTCTGACTAACGTCTGGTAAGCAATGGTCTTAATGGATTGGGATTTATTCTTTATGTTTCTGCGTAGGAGTCCTAAGGTTAGGTTTGCTTTCTTGGATATCCTGTTTATGTGGGCGTCCCATGTAAGGTTTGCTTATGTAGGCTACCGATTCTAATTGGACTCCAAGGTAATACTTATTGTGTTGGGATAGGATGTTCATTTTTGGGACGTGAATAACTTGACACTTGGAGGGGTTAAATTCCATATATCCCACTCCCACTTTTCTAACCGATTTAGGTCATTTTGAAGGGTGACTGATTGGTTTGCACATGTCAGAGCAATCTTTATTGCAGTATCGTGACCAGGGAATTAATGTTTTGTGGGAGGGCATTTAAACAGACGAGAAACAGGAGGGTCCTATAACTGAGCCTTGGGGGACACCTGGGGATACTGGGATAGGATTAGAGCAGCTGCCATTTAGCACAACAGACTGCAGCCTGTTATCTAGGAAACGTTTGACCCATATTCAAGTTTGACCTCTGATTCCATAGTCGTGTATTTTCAGCAGTACTTTCTCATGACTGATGAATATCAACGATGACCGAGAACCAACTGATCATTGGGTAAACAGTTAATGCTTCTAACTTCTATCATAACATGTTCCGTTTAGACATGTTTCATATCTTTGATACTCTCGCGGAGAGGATCCCTATAGGGTGAAACACAGCTTTCAATGCTAACATTTAAACATATTCCTATACAAAGGGCAAAAACTCCAAAATTAGGCAAAGCAGAGTTATGTTTTTTTGCACTGCACTTCTATTCCATGAGATTATAATTTAAGAGTAATGTCCCGGATAAAGTTCAAAGTGTCAAAATGAACAAAGGGCAATAACTCCAAAAGTAGGCAAGACAGTGTTACAGTTCTTGTGCACTGCAAACTTACTCAATGAGATCTATCTACCTGCAAAGTTTCATGTTGATATCTCTTATACATTTAGAGTTATGTCCCGGACAAAGTCCAAAGTGTAAAAATAAAACAAAGGGGGATAATTCAAAAAATTAGGCAAGGCAGAGTTACGGTTCTTGTGCACTGCACACCTACTCAATGAGATCTATCTACCTACAAAGTTTCATGTTGATACCTATTATAGTTTTAGAGTTATGTCCTGGACAAATTTCAAAGTTTAAAATAAACAAAGGGGGATAATTCAAAAATTAGGCAAGACAGAGTTACGGTTCTTGTGCACTGCACACCTACTCAATGAGATCTACCTACCAACAAAGTTTCATGTTGATACCTCTTATTCTTTTAGAGTTACGTCCCGGACCAAATTTCAAAGTGTAAAATAAACAAAGGGGGACAATTCAAAAATTAGGCAAGGCAGAGTTACGGTTCTTGTGCACTGCACACCTACTCAATGAGATCTATCTACCTACAAAGTTTCATGTTGATACCTCTTATACTTATAGAGTTCTGTCCCGGACAAAGTTCAAAGTGTAAAATAAACAAAGGGGATAATTCAAAAATTAGACAAGCAGAGTTACGGTTCTTGTGCACTGCACACCTACTCAATGAGATCTATCTACCTACAAAATTTCATGTTGATACCTCTTATACTTTTAGAGTTATGTCCCGGACAAAGTTCAAAGTGTAAAATAAACAAAGGGGAATAATTCAAAAATTAGGCAAAGCAGAGTTACGGTTCTTGTGCACTGCACACCTACTCAATGAGAACTATCTACCTACAAAGTTTCATGTTGATACCTCTTATACTTTTAGAGTTATGTCCCGGACAAAGTTCAAAGTGAAAAAATAAACAAAGGGGAATAATTCAAAAATTAGACAAGGCAGAGTTACGGTTCTTGTGCACTGCACACATACTCAATGAGATCTATCTACCTACAAAGTTTCATATTGATACCTCTTGTTGTTTCAAAGTTATGTCCCAGACAAGAAAAGGGGACGGACGGACGGACAAGGCGGGAAAGCAGGACGGACGGACGGACAAGGCGGCGACTATATGCTCCCCCGAAATTTTTCGGGGAGCATAAAAATAACTTAATATGTAGAAGTTTACAAGACAAGCTACATGTCAAATATCTTAGCTTAAGACATTGTGGTTTTACACACAAATATTTAAAAATATAAGTCTATATCAACTAGAAGACTTCCTGGCGGGACCAATTTTGACAACCGGGACGTGAATTATATTACTCCTTTGGAGGACCACAAGGTAATGCAAGATGCTCAATATCTTTGTTTTCGGGACTGTAGTTTTAGAGGGTAAGATTTTAAGTCATGGTTACTGAATTCTTATATGTCTATGCGAGCTAAGTTACATGAATTGTTGGGTTATTTTTTTGACTCGTGTAACCTTTGTACCAATCAACCAGGGAATGCTTATAGTGTTCCATATTTTCGTAAGAAGACTAAAATGTGTGCTCCTGTAGTTGTCTACGTATATGAAACAAGTGACATCTTGTGAGGGTTCAATTTTGACCTCAAGGGCAAGATTTATATAACTTCTGTACAGGTCCACCACGTAATCCTATATACCAATTTACCAAACATCTAAACTCCAGACAGTGTTTTTTTTCAAACGAAGATTCATATGTGTATACTAAATGAACAAATGGGCAGGGCAAATTTTGACCTCATGCAGGGACATGATGCACATGCCTTATGTATATGCCCTGGATACTGAAGATTAAGAAAAGAAGACATCAAGATATGTTTATATAAAGGTCTATGTAAACAGTAAACAAAGGCACATGGAAAATATCTAAGCTTTTCCGTGTTTTCCAATGTAAAGTGAACAAAGACAAAGCGATCCCGGGGTGGGACCAATTTTGTTACTATTTTTGTTACTTTTTTGTTTAATATATCTTGTAGAGGACCACAATGTTATACTACAAGCCAAATATCATTCTCTAAGAATGCAATTTCTAAGGGTAAGATTTCTTAGAAATGTTTTTCACTTTTATCCATCCACTGAAAGACATAGTGTTTGATCGTCCTCGTCGGATTTGCCAGAGCTATGACGATACTATGAATCTACGAATGTCTGGGAGATATATAGATTTACATCACGGTTTTTCTTCACGGGTTTTCGACTAGGACTGAAGAAAACACTCATTTTTTAACATGTAACATTGTATCAAAATCATGAAGGTATAATGTTTACAAATTTATCGTATGAAATTTTATAATAAACCCGGTGTAACCCACAGGATTTGTGCGCAGTTGTGAGGCAATAACTGGCTTTTAAGGCACACTCACAATGTTATATGGTCATAATTATGGCAACTTTTCAATTTTACAGAGAGAAAGCCATCAAGCAAACAAGATACTTTATATATTTAAATCAATTTTATTGTTAAACAATACATTATATGAAAACATATTCTAGTTAAATTTTCATTACCATCACGCTTTTGGGTGGTAGATATTTAACGATTTATCTACAATGATCTACAATGGAATTATATATGGTATGTAGCATGCATCACACATGTTAATTATTCCAGAAAAACACGTTCTATTATATACCTTATCATACTTAAATATTAATATTTCAATGTTTTATATTTAAAATCCTGTTACATAATTAAATTCCTATTCTATTACCTATTATATAACATGTGGTTATATTTCATAACTGACAATGCAATATGTATTATTTTTAATTATTTTATTTTATATCTTAATCAAACCAGTTAAACAAAGTCATTATATTTCATGCATTAAAAATAATAATGATAATATATGCAATAAACATTACATATGATAATACAGGTTACATACAATGTAATTTTAATCTTTCAAACATGTATAAAGTAACATCATATATCATGGTACATATGATGGCATATGTAACATCACATATAAAGGGATGTGTTACAACACATTTGATAACACATGTTACATCACATATGACACATGTTACAACACATGATGGCATATGTTACAACACATATGATGGCATATGTTACATCTCAAATGAAGACACATTATCCATCACATAATTGTGTACTATCTCACATATGAAGTCACATGTTACACCACATATGCAGGCACATGTTAAATCACATATGCAGGCACATGTTATACCACATATGCAGGCACATGTTATACCACATATATGAAGCTACATGTTATCTGTTAAATCTCAAATGAAGCCACATGTTACATCACATATGAAGCCATGTTAAATGTCACATGATTGTATGTTACATCACATATGATGGCCTATGTTCACATATGGAGCACATATATGGGCAACAGCAAGCATGTTACATCACATATGGAGCAACATGTTACATCCCATATGAAGCCACATCTTGATAAGGATAACAGTGGAGCATGTTTTATGCCATTATTATGATAAAAATCTGTGATGTTATAGGTTATGGTTTTGCCACTTTCATGTACCCAACATAATGTTAAATATACAGTGAACAATTTTATACTTTAAAGTAAATAAACATACATTACAAATAATGGTAAAAGTTAAACATATACTAGTAGCAGTTTGTTTTTACAAGTTATAGCTAATTATAAAGATTTCATCTATCTTGCTCTATGTTAAACAAATGCTGGTATTGCGCTTGACGACTCATAGATATTTTTTTTATTAATTAACAAATTATTATACATTGTATTACCCTGTTTTAAGATTAAAGTATCACACATAATGGTTAAAGTGTGATATATGATGCTCAGTTCTTTATAAATAAATGGTAGTAAAATTAATATACATTAACTGTAACATATTACGATGATGTTTTCGACATTTTGTTTTATGCTCAACATATGATAACATTATTCCTCAATATTTTTGTAATGTAGGCCAATTATTCTTACAGTTAATGCAAGTGTACCGTGTGGCTAAAAAATTTGTACTGGTACATAGGTAACCATTTTTTTTCATAGTAAAAATCTGAGACAGTGTCCAAATAAAATATTTCTTCAAGGTAATAAAATAAATAACATAGGTCTGTGAGTAACAGCAAAAATATGACCCCTCATAAAAATACTATAACCGTTGGATAACACATTGGATAACAGCATTTTCCTCAAGATGATATTTTTACTGTTACAAAAGAATGTGTTATTTAAATAATAACATTATGTTAGCAGCATCAGGTTACATAGAAAACGAATTAACAGTTTAGTTTATTAAGCATTAGGTAATAAAACAGTTATTTCATGGGTGTTGTGGAACAGTCAGAACTGTTGTCCCTCAGTATCAGGATGACATTTGGAACTGTTGTCATCAGTCTACGACCATTGGCAATAGTTCTAAATGTCACCCCTAATACCTGCAGCAACAGTTTTGACTGTTCCACAAATACCCATGAAATAACTGTATAATAACATCACTACATTGTCTAAATGATACAAGCATCATATTATTGTTCTCTTCTTTTTTTATTTTATTTCTTAACAATATCAGATTATGAGGTAAGTGAAATTGTTTTATTTATTGCATATGAGTTATACAACTGTTTCAGTTAGTTAAACCCCGGAGAGCAAATGGATGATGTTAAAAGTTTATACATTTCATGCTATATTAAAGGCCCATTATGCCTCAGAAATCCTATCATTTCTAGTTTCAAAAAATTGTTTATTTTTTTGTATATTGTTACAGTTTCCAAAAAACATACACATTTGCTATATACATGAATTATCTTTTGCATCTTTAGTTTGGTATAATCAAAGCGAATTGGTATTTTGTATGGAAGTCAAAATACTACTTTGTTTACATTAGGCAACAGTTAAGACACATTACTGTAAGTTAAGCAATACTTTTTTCAGTTGTACAACATCTTAAATGTTCTTAATTCGTCATTTAAACAAAATAAAATAAATGTTTGACATTTCTAAAGAATTTACAAAAATATGAATTTCTGAGGCATAATGTGCCTTTAAATAAATGATGGTTAAATCACACAGTCATTATTTCACATATAATTATAATATTGTGATGTTTTATATGAATACACTATTTCATATTCCACACATAACTGTTCATTATAAACATATATAAATGCGTCTCAACATGTCAAAATTATAATACAATTTTTTTTTAAATGCATAAACATAACTAAAATATGTTCTCAAAATTGATACATGTTCTCGCTCTTTTTATAGAGATTTTTATTCTATATTTGTACAAATCAAAACAGCTCACAAATAATCTATTCTACTAACACTACATTTGTCAAAATCATTCTCAAAATTAAAAATATTTCAAGGTGTGTGTTTAAAATTTAACCCTTAAATCAATTCTGGAATCAAAAATGATTAGCCCATGCTACCAGTGTATAGTCAGCCAGGTCTTACCGTACTGATATATACAATCTTGCCAAGCTCTATATACTAATAGGCAACTCATAAAATTATACAAAAATGACTAGATGAAAACATCAGCTACATTGTGTTAAAGGGACTACACTGAGATTGTTTTTTGACATGACAGGACTGAAAATAATTTTTCGAGACTTATTATATATTTGATGTAGGTCTAGACCAATAACTTGTGTGCTAAATTTCAGATCATTCACTCACTATTTTCCAGAATAATTATAATTTTGAAAAATTATTCAAAAAAGGAAAAAGTGTTGCAATGCTTTTCACTCACATCAGGCTAAGAATAACACAAACATGTTTTCAATTTAGTTCTGCTTTAGTTCTTAAAAACTATCTTTTGCATAATTATCTTTCTGTATTAAATGCCCTATTTGATCTATATAAGAAATTGAATTATGATTTTTTTCTATGTTTTGGACCTCAGTGGAATTCCTTAAAAGTGAAGCAGTACAGTATTTGGAGTATTAGATAGGAAACAATCTTAATGTGATTGAACATTATATCATATGATATCAATTACATACAATAAAATAGTCAATCAATTTTTATAACTACCTTGTTTTAGTGACACTTTTGAGGTCATAAAGCATTAAATTACATAATACATGGAGGCAACAATTGTTCGACCACCATGCATTATATCTGGCAAGAGAGGACTAGAGGGTATAACCATCAACCTTTCTTAAACTAGCTGGATTATTTCAGCATGCAACAGATCTAAGTCTCCCTATTGACCCTAATGAAGTCAAACCCACTGTAACAAGTTTTGCATAGCTTGCATTATGATAAAATAACCTGCGAAAATTGATGAACCTTAGTAGAGGTAATACACAATATTTATTCAATAAAGACCACTATTTTAATTCATCATATGTCAAGATTTAGAAACAAAAAACTAAGATGGTTCATAAAGAGAAATTTATCATGGTCAGTATAACAAACATAGAAAATGATTTTTTACATAAATAACTGGCAAAAAACAGAGGTAAAATTATGTATATATCTAAAACATCGCTTGGCAACAAATCAATAAACAACAGAAATTCAGAACTACATTATACATATACATGTAAAAAAAGATTAAAAAAAGAAATAGTTAAAAGGGAGAAAAATAATCATATCATATATGAATTTCAGAATAAAAGTGCTATTTTTTATAAGTTATAAGGAATATAATAGTGACATACTAAAAACATTGTTAGTTACATGTATATCAAGTGTCTGTATGACCTCAAATTTTTCTAGTCAATCTATACCTATTTGTGGGTTACTTGGATGACAATTCGTTATCCCACATTATTATACAATGTATACAAGATATCTCCTTTTTAATATAACTCCTTACCCATGGGTTTCAAACCATGTATATTCACAGTCAAAAACAAATAACTAACAGGTATTTCATTTTGATGAGAGATGTCGTAATTAATATTTAGCATATTGAAAAAAAAGAAATCAAAACATTGAAAAAAGATCTATGTATTGCATAAAAAATATGAACACTTCTGTACCATGGTAAACAATTACATCCATGTGACTTAATCACCATTAAAACACAAAAAAATATTTCTATACAGCTACTTGTGTTTTAAAAAAGAATTGACTAAAAGTACAAGAATATATTTCATGAATATAAACACCATCTTTTAGTATTACATTATTTGTGTGTTGTATCCAGCCAAAGTCTTCTTATTTCCATCCCTGTTTCACTTCTTGTGTTTTCTTCCTATTAAAATACATTATGTGAATAAAAATTTGAATTTAAAAAAACAACTTATAAAATCATAAAAATATACATGTATATATTCTAACAGTTTAATATTTCTGTTTAGGTAGTTTAGCTAAAATACTGATTATATCTCTAGTTTTCTTTTCATATATACAATAGAACATCTAAAAGTTAACAGACTATTAACAACTTAATCTAATCATTTTCAGGGTCATGCCAACATAATGAGTGCAGTGGTTGAAAGCTCATTATTAGTCACTATACAGTAACACTGAATCCCTGAAGAATTACCTCCCTAAATCTGTATAATGAACCTGTCCTGCTTTGGACTTTGGAACAGTCCATTGTACTATCATTACCAAGGTGACTTATTTTACTCCCCAATTTCATAAATTTGACTAGTCTTATTTTGAAATTCGGAAGTATCCATTTTAAACTCGAGAGGGTTCACAATCAGAATCCTTGCTATCACATCTGGCAACAGACCATTGTGAAATTTGATTTAGGTCTATTAGAGACTACAATTGATCAAAACCACTTCTAATTACAGTAAGAATAACCTTTTATAAAGAAAAGCAATCAAATATAATGTAATTTCAAGTCAATAAAAAGAAAAAATTAACAATGTTTCATTATATTGCAACTAATTACATTTTCATTAAAAGATCCAGTTAAGGAAATTTTGCCTTTTTATAAAAATTCAGTTGCAGCTATTAATGGCTAAATGTCAGTGTCATTGCATATTCATATTAATGAGATATAGCTCTGCTATTATATACAATAGCTCTCATTGTGTAAACAAAAAACTATAGGAAATAAATAGTTTACAATCTTCTTACAAGAATAAACATGTTTATACCAAAACAACTACCATGCAACATCTATAATACAGATATATTAAAACAAGTGTATATAAGTAACAAGTAAATTTTGGTGAAGTACCCAGGTTAATTCCAACTATATATCAACAAGGGAAATGCAATATATTTCTGAATAAACAAAATCATGTAGCAGTACATGTAACAACAAAACTTAAACAACTCAATATATGAAACACTTGAGTTTGTTAAATGATTTTATAACTCATTATAATACAGCACATTTGAGCTGCGTCGCGATCAGGATCCATGCTGTTCACTTACAAACTCTATAACAAGTAGAGAAACTGATAGCAAACAGCATGGATCCTGATCAGACTGCACGGATGCGCAGGATGGTCTGGATCCATGCTGGTCGCAAACCCATTATGTTGGTTTTGTCATGACGCGGCTCAATTTTGTAACAATGACTCTCATTGGACAATCATAATGTTTATTTAATTTATATACATGTATACAGCTGATGAAAGCAATAAGAATTTGTTTGTCTGTTTTTATGAACACATTTTCAGTCATATCTGGGTAGTCAGTACTCTTAACATGGTAATACTAGGTAACCAGGTTTCAACTAGCCATCATTAGCAAAGGCCACATACTCTGCTTCTCTTTTTACCATAATTGCTTTAGAGGTCAAAGGTAATATTTGAAAACTAAATATGACCTTTTTGTCCTAAATGATATTTTTTCCAAATCAACCAATATATAAATAAGTTATTGCAATTTGATTAATTTTTTAAATATGTCCTTGATGGTCAGAGAGTTTTTGTCAAGGTCACATCTGATTAATTATTACATTAGGATTTATTTATTGAACAATTTTGCACACTTTAATTTTGGTATTTTTAACACTTATATTACAATTATATATGAAATGTTTGTTACAGACTTCAACTGAATTATAAATTATAACAATCCGAATGATCGGCTATTATGACCGACGAAAAGGTCCAAGAAGTTGCAATTGCCCTTTTACAAAATCTGATTTCATTCCATAGAGGGCGTCACCCTTCGGTGCAGATGCAAATTAGTCAGTTATTATTCAAATTTGCAATTAATGGATTCATAAATTTGCAAAATATTGACAACATGAACATAAAGTAACTTACAATAAACATCACAATTATCTAATGAAAAACATCTTTATAAATGTCCAGTATTATAATAAATTTGATGAAATGAACAATTTAAAACAAAATCAAATAAGAACAATGTCAAATAAATTGCATCTGAAATGATATTTATGCACTATGTGTCTATTAGTTTGAGTGCATTGTTGTTTAAGTGATCATTTTATATACTTTAATATTTACTAAAGTATAACAGGCTAACTTTCATGGTTTTATTTTTCCAAACTGAGCAAAAGCTTGAAATTAAATATTTTAAATTAAAATTCTTTAAAAACTAGAATAACTATAGTAAATAGTTAACAGTATAAAGATTTAACAAAGCATAAAGTTCCAGAACTTTACGATATTGTGTCACTCAATCAGAAAACTTCATCTCAAGTAAAAATAATTCACTTCCACAATTTTGTTCTTATCAGTGATTGCCCATTAAGCAATTAAGGCAACTGTGCTATCAAGTCCAAGCAGTTGTTTCCCTTTAAAGAAGAGCTTTGTTAAGTTATTTTGCAGCAGTTATCTACCCTTCAAAAGTTCAGAGTTATCTTGTATTTACAACATGCCACATCTTTATAATTAAATGCTTACTCACTCAGTATTGGAATATTTATGGTTATTTATCTTCCTTATCAAGTAACCTCCCTTGACCATTATGTTATGAGACAGTATACATGAACAGTGCTCTCCCTTTACCAATACACAATTATACAGGTAAATATGTGAGTACATTCCCTTTGTATTATAACTGTATGCATGTGCTAGAGAGTAATCTCCCTTTAGTCTTCAACCTTTTCAGATTTATTCCCCTTTTCTATAGCTTTCTTAGCTGAAACGACACTGCAGATGGGAACCTCCTTCTTGTCATGTTTTCCATGAACATGTTCTGTTCCGTGTACATGTTCTGTTCCGTGTACATGGTCTGGGCCTGGCAGGGATAATGGCTGTGCTGGAGCAATGAGTGTTTGACCATGGATGAATTTGTACAATTTGTCAATACAAGCATCTTGGTAGTCATGAATCCACCTGTAGAAAATCAAATAGAAAAAGATGAAAGGTAATTAAAAATAAATATTTTAAGTCATAACATAAATTGATTTGTTTAATTACTGAAAACATCTTAATATCTTTTTTTTACTTCACAGGAATAAAATAAACATTTCTTGCAAGTAGCTTCATATATTCCTTTTTTGTAAGTTGTTAGTTTTGAATTAAAAATAATCATACATTACCCTGAACAAAGAAAAAGAATGGTCAATAATAACTTAAAAATTATCAATTAAGATAAGATTTACATTTATTGATAACTAATTAAGATGATAGTTGATCTCACTATTAGGCTTATACATAAATTTAAAAGCAATGCAGTAAGACAAGACTCAATACATCAGTGACTTTATACGAAATCTAAAAAGTTGTTTTAGTTGTATTTTTATTTTGGGTTTGGGTTAACATCACACTAGCACAGTATGGCGTCTTTCCAGCTTTACTGGTGGAGGAAAACCCTAGGTGCCCCTCTAAACATGAACAGGTAAAAAAGTAGAACCACAAACATTAAAATTTTCATAAACTAGCTAAACTAGCTGGATAGCTTTCTCACATGAAGAACCCATAAACACTGAGGCAGCTTGAACCTCAAGTGGTGAGAGGCAAGTGGTTTGAAGTCAATGGCCTTAACCACTCAGCCACAGATAACCTTAGATTTAGTTTTCAGATTTTCAGGTATGATGAGGCAGCCACCCTTCTTGATATTTTATTTCTTAAAATTTTTCTTAATAATTTTATTTTTTTGCAGTAACTGAGTATATGTACCTAAAGAAACACATTTGTATGAATTGTGAAAAAAATGCATAATTATGTCTAATCAAGCACTCAAATTAAAGATTTATGCCAACTGTAAGAAGCACTATGATCAATGTTACTAAAATTCAAAGTAAAAATAACAATATTGATGCAATAAATAAATAATGATGTGAAAATATGGAAATATAATCAGAATTTTTCAGTGGTTGTTAAAGTTTATACGGTCATTTTTGGTTATTAGTTTCAGCTGAATGTTACAAAAATACATTAGCTATTGGAAAAACATGGAGACTTTAACCTAGCAATTGCTAGCACCTTTGCAAATAGCAAAAATTTAGCTATAATCATAAACCTCCTATGGAAATAAAACAACATAATTCTTTTAATCTGTAAGATCAAAGAAAAAAGGAATTAAAAGATGAAAGCACCAAATATTAAATAACTGGTAGTATATATCAAGGAAAAGCAATTTACTGATGAGCCACATTTGCAACATCAAGCATTGTGTATATTGTCTACTATATGTATATGTAAACTAAACATGGGAAATACAGCTTTCTGCAAAATGTTGTTTATGTGGTTAAGTTTATGATGTAGAAATGTTTGCAATATTGCAAGTTTATAAAAATCAGGATTTGCAATGTCCACATGCCAAATAACTCTAAAATTCTGAAATCATGATTTTGTGAAGTTTTTGATTCACAAAAATATCCGTTCATACAGTTGTGTTATTTCTTTCAGTATTTCATCACATACAGCAATTTCGAGCCATCTGTTAACTATATATAATATAAAAGGAGCTAAGATGTCAAGCCAAGCAAAGCAGATATAATGTGAACATCAGCAAAGCAAAGTACATCCAAACAAACAAAAATGCAAACAATTACAAAGTTTAAAAAAGCCTAAATAAGTATGAGTAACATTTTCTTTCAGTATGCATGTATGATTAAATACTAAAGTACATTGCTGATTGATGTTTATAGTATAGTCTTAATTGGACATTGTGTGACTTGATAAATATCACGTGTGACATCTACAGTGCCTACTTTATTTGATTGCCAGGTTTATATTTAGAATGTCATATTGACAGAGGCTTACTAGAAGGAAATACAACTTCAGTGTTAGCTCTCAAACTTACTTATTATTCTTCAAAGAGATAAAGAATCATCATTTTTTATCATTAATAATACTATTAACATCAAGATTGTCACATGTTTTTCTCCTAGTTAAGTATAAAGATTAATTTCTAATGAATAGTTTGACCATTAATTCAGAAATATTGTGAACAAAATCCCTGAAATATGTAATAAGAGGGGATGGGTAATACATGTATAGGGATTTTTTAACTCATGGAACTGGTACCAAATAATAGACCTTTGACCCCTTGTGTATAATGTTACCATTTATTTCTTCAATTTTTAGACAATTTTTAGACAAAAAAAAAAACAAAGAAAGTAAGATAAAATGATACAATTATTACACAGAATTCAGTCCTAAGTATTAACTTTACATCTTTTAGTGTTCCATTCTTTGTAAATAATAAGTATACAAAAAAGTTATATAAATTTCATTAAAGAGAAAAACAACAATTTTATCTTTATAATTTTGTTGTTTTGTTTAATTTCTGTAGGTCCCATACTCAGTATGAGGAAAAAATCCCTGGTGTTGCGACAGACAATTATTGTTCTACATTATGCTTTTAAATTTACATACAAAACTACCAAGGTTAGATCACTTCTACAATTTACTCAAGGTACCGCACCAATGAACCAATGACCGGGGCATCTTCTATTGTCCAGTCTCTTGGTTTCGGAAGTTCGAAGCTGTTTTGTGGGGTCAAACTGCAACTTGAACCACGGCTTGACCTTTGACCTAAAGACACTGATGACACTGCCGATGCCGAGTTCTTCAATGCCGTGGCATGGCACATTTTATCCGGGAGCGATTTAAGTTCACCACGTAGGAAACTCTCTACTTTGTTAATACACGCATCTTGATATTCATGCACCCATCTACATCAAGAGGACAGAAACAAAAAAAATCTTTTTCATTCACACAAACAATAAAAAAATAATTATATAGAAATCAATGCATTCACCAGTAAGAATGAAACAGAAAAATTGTAAACAAAATTATAATCAGTGCTTTCAAACGTGTAAAAAAAAGGGGTCATCATAAAAATAGAAAGATCTCCCTTTAACAGCTTATCCAAGAGAAGACTGCAACTGATATCATTTCATGCATAGAAGAACGCCAGTCTATGACCAAAATACAGAACAAGATTCTGACAACAGGTGACTCATATTTTAACTTGATCTAGCTATTATCAACTCACAATGAAAGTTATGATGACTTCAACATTAACACAAATTTCAGTTTGCCCTATTTCATTAACCTAGTTTTAAACACCATATTTTTAAAAATTTTAATACAGCAAACATTTTCAACAAGTATTATGAAGACTATGTTAATTTTTCTCAGGATAAAACTAGACCTAGTAATCGTCAAGATAAACACTGAACAAAACTCATTTAGGTAAAAGACAAAGTTTGGTAAAGATCACTTACATGTAGAGTTCTTAACCTTAGATGACCTGTTTTCTGAACTTGAACCCTAAAAGCTTAACATTAACTTTGAAACTCGCAACAATGCCAATATTTGAATTCAAATATTCATATCACGGACAGATATTCAGCCATGAAAAAAAAATCCAATATTTGAATAATATGTTTGAATACATTGCAATATTGATTCCAGTATATAATTTCTTCCAAATTTAAGATAGAGTACTTAATCTTCATCAGCATTTAAAATACAGGGAAAATTTATGTGAGCTTTGCCAGATTTCAGATATTCTTATATTTGTGAAAGGCATGTATAGATCTGGTTCTGCCGAGATTGTACAACACATCAAGGTATACTGGTAACAAAGTAAAAACCGGGCACGATTTTGGTTACACATACATATACAAAAAGACAAGGTGAACACTCCATGCCAGTTCCCCATTCTTATGACTGGGGCTTAGAAAATAAACAAACTGGGAAGTGACATTCTTTGTCAGTTCATATGATTGTTTACAGACAATTTACAAGACAATGCCATCTGCCAACAAAAGCATCATAAGTGATATAAAGTCCCTTTTCAACAAAGCTCAAATGCAGCAGTTTGTTATTTCAAATGATAAAGAACCAACTTTGTTAATAAACATGCATTCCAGTCACACCAGACAGATATTCCCTGCCACATTTTCTTTATATATGTAATATATGTATATCACACAGTGTTCATATCTATCTATGTCATTATATTTTAAAACTATGTGTAATTCCATATAAAACTATTCTTAATTCTCGTTAGGAATTGAATTCAAGGATTTTAGAAAATTTCTATTTGAGAAAAGACAGATATGATTTTACACAAAATGTTTATGTTGTTGTTGGTTATTTTTTCATGAAAACTGTTGCGATATTTACCTGTGAACTCAAGATAATTGAGAGAACTAAAATCAATCTTTCCAAGAAAAAGAAGTCAAAAAAGTTTTTAAGCTTATGTAATTTTTTTTTCAAAATATAAAAACCTTGAACATTCATTCCAATGATTCAGTCTAATTTATAAACTGGTAAACAGATTATTCTAATATATAAGATACTAAACATGCAATAAATAATAGTGTTATATTATTTCTTTCATAATGGCATTTCCTCACATTTTGTTTTTTTTGATCTTTTATAACATGTAATTGTAATGTAATTTTATAAATCATGGTGTTTGAAAAGCTTTCACTTTAGTAGTAATAAATCCTGGTGTTCCAAAGGCTTTTTATGCAGTGTTCAAAAAGCTTTTTTTGCAGTTATAAATCCTGATGTTTGAAAGGCTTTTTTTTTTGCGGTAATACATCCTGGTGTACGAAAAGCTTCTTTTTTTTTGCAGTAATGAATCTTTTTAGTTAAAAAGCATTTATTTGCTGTAACTATTATTATCTTTGTAATGTTTCAAAAAAAAAAAAAACATGTGCAATAATAATTAATAACATTAAACAATGTAACAAGAGGGCCATGATGGCCCTGAGGTCGCTCACCTGTATATAGCCCCCCCCCCCCCCCCCCCCCCGGCCAATTTTTACAGACTTGGTAGACACCATAAGAAGATGTTTCATGCTAAACATCTAAGTTCTAGCTCATTGGTTTTTTAAAAGAAGATTTTTAAGTTTTTACTATACACATATAGTTAAAAACAATGACACCCCTGGGGCAGGGCCAGTTTTGACCCTGGGCTTTTATTTGAACAAACTTTGTAGATATTTACTTAAAGATGTTTCATGTATAATATCTAAACTCAAACTATTTGGGTTTTTTCAAAGAAGATTTTTAAGTTTTTGCTATACATATAAGGAAAATCAATGACCCCCGGGCAGGGCCAGTTTTGACCCCAGGGCTTTTATTTGAACATACTTGGTAGACACCCATTAGAACATGTTTCATGCTAAATATCTTAGCTCTAGCTCTTTGAGTTCTTTAAAAGAAGATTTTTTAAGTTTTTACTATATGCATATAGGGAAAATCAATGACCCCTTGGGCGGGGCCAATTTTGACCCCAGGGCTTTTATTTGAACAAACTTGGTAGACACTCATTAGAAGATGTTTCATGCTAAATATCTTAGCTCTAGCTCTTTGGGTTCTTTAAAAGAAGATTTTTTAAGTTTTTACTATATGCATATAGGGAAAATCTATGACCCCCTGGGACGGGGCCAATTTTGACCCCAGGGCTTTTTATTTGAACAAACTTGGTAGACATTCACTAGAAGATGTTTCATGCTAAATATCTAAGCTCTAGCTCTTACGGTTCTTTAAAAGAAGATTTTTTAAGTTTTTACTATATGCATATAGGGAAAATCAATGACCCCCCGGGGCGGGGCCAATTTTGACCCCAGGGCTTTTATTTGAACAAACTTGGTAGACACATTACTAGAAGATATTTCATGTCAAATATCTAAGCTCTAGCTCTTTGGGTTCTTTAAAAGAAGATTTTTTAAGTTTTTACTATATGCATATAGGGAAAATCAATGACCCCCTGGGGCGGGACCAATTATGACCCCAGGGCTTTTATTTGAACAAACTTGGTAGACATTCACTAGAAGATGTTTCATGCCAAATATCTAAGCTCTAGCTTTTACAGTTCTTTAAAAGAAGATTTTTTAAGTTTTTACTATATGCATATAGGGAAAATCAATGACCCCCCGGGCGGGGCCAATTTTGACCCCAGGGCTTTTATTTGAACAAAATTGGTAGACACTCACTAGAAGATGTTTCATGCCAAATATCTTAGCTCTAGCTCTTTGGGTTCTTTAAAAGAAGATTTTTTAAGTTTTTACTATATGCATATAGGGAAAATCAATGACCCCCTGGGGCGGGGCCAATTTTGACCCTAGGACTTTTATTTGAACAAACTTGGTAGACACTCATTAGAAGTTGTTTCATGCCAAATATCTAAGCTCTAGCTTTTTGGGTTCTTTAAAAGAACATATTTAAAGATTTTTCTTTCGGTTGCCATGGCAACCAGAGTTCTGCATGAAATGGAATTCTTTGAACAATCTTGATAGAGCTTCATACAAAGAGTATTCCTGCCAAGTTTCATTAACATTGGCCTTGGGGTATCATAGAAGATGTCCTTAGAATATTTAAAATGTGGACGGACAACAGACGACGGACGCCATTTGGTTGGCCATCCTAAAAGCTCACCTGCACTTTGTGCAAGGTGAGCTAAAAATACAACCAGGATAACAATTGTTTCACCAAATAACCGGCTCTTACCTAATCCCGTTAAAATAGCACACAGGTCTCATGTCATCGGGTAATTGTTCCGGTTCCGGCCAGTCACAGTTGTCTAGGATCGGTATAATGTTACACTGACTCTCCAAGGCCGTCACTATCTCCTACAAGTATTTATAAAGTCATCCTGCATATAAATCTTGATTCTAGTATAAATATGTTGAGAGAAATGATATGAAAGATTATAAAATTAATTCTAGAACAAAGATACCTCAGAATTTATTACTATGACCACACCATGATCAAATACCTTACTGTGTAAAAAAAGTTCTAGAACAAAGGTTTCATAGAGTTTAACACTATGACCACATTATAACCAAAGACTATACTGCATAAAATTGTGTGTCTAAGACTCAAAGGCTTCACAAAAAAACGACAGCATAAGGTAAACAGTAGATTGATGTGTTAGCCAAGGTTGACATCATCTTGTCAGGGGTGAACAGTGTGTTCTATTACCCACAGTGGGATGTGATATTATTTAATTACAATGAACAAATCCAATCCAAGAAAGACATAACTCAGTATGTGTGTGAGAAAGGTTTGGTAATATCAGCCAGCCGAAAAATGATGTTACCATGTGACATTACTGATTGCTACTCTCTGACATCATATCAATTCAATTCAATAGCTTTATTGTACAAAAGGCCTCCAGCCCATACACAGTACGTAACAGATAAGGCTATAATAGTAAATAAATCACCTGACATCAAACCTGATAATATTTGTCTGGAAGACAATTTTCCCAGCAGTCAAAGGGTTAATGATAATTAACGTACCTTGTGAACCCAGTCCTGCCTGTCTGTATCTCCGATACACCTGTCTAGAGCATTGGTGGTCAATACCAGGAGAAAATGTTTGGCAAGTTTTATATTCATGAGTAGATTCTCATCAAACTTGCCAGCTCGTAGTCGATCTATGTCCAGAAAGACAGAAAACCCTCGCAACTGTAGATGAACCTTCAACAAACTGTCAATAGAAAACAATCATACAGTATATAACACACAATAAAATGACTTCTCTTGTCACCTTATTTTAACTCAGTCTCAAGAAATTTTTTATTTAACTTTATACAAGTAATTTATCCTCCATATTTAATTTTATAAAGGGGAGTTAATTTGATATAAAGTGGTTTGGTTTGTTTTTGGTAAGCAGTTAAAACCCTTACTTACTTGAAAGAATTTGACAAAGATAATGTGATTTAAAACCCAGAAAAAATTATGTAAAGAATTAGTGGCTTAACTGTGTCTCTTTCTGAATCCTACAGATTGTAGGTATGAGCCCAACTGGGGCAACAATCTTGTTCCCTTATTAATTTTGACACCATGTTTTCCTCATATGACACCTGGACCAAGGTATGACACAAATTTTCTAAGCTCAAACTCAGATCTCCAGTATTTGATTGGTCAAAAACCAGCTCAGAATGCACACTGACCAATGAAAATTTAGAGATTTCAGACTGAACTCAGAAAAAAATATTATAACCACAAGACAAGTAATGGTCAGTTCTAGGAAACATACACATAAGTTGAAGAAAGAAATAGCTTATAACTTTCTTCAAAAACAAGATTAAATAAATAATGCTTGACTTGTATAGTACAGACCTGGCAAGTTGAGATCCTGTGGATCTTCTATAACTTATGAACACATCAACAGGTCTAGGACAGATAGCCAGGCTGGCTCCACAATCTATACTTGATCTTGTTACCAGACCGCCGGAGCTTCTAAGATCTGAAAAAAACACACACTTGTTTCATTACATTACTTCAATGAATACATCGATATTTAGCCATTGTGTAAACCTTATGAAAATGGGCTCAATTTATAGCTCACTATAACAATAACAACAGATTCAAATCACCACAAAAAAAATATATGCTGTATCTATACTACTTAGACATTACAATTCAAAATTAACAGAAAAACTAGAAAAATAACAAAAAGCTTTAAATACAGAATGGGTTTGAAAATCACATATCCAATTTCAGCCCTGGAATTTTGATAGGATCATAACAATTACAAACTTCAAAATAGCCTAATTCATATGTGCAAAAGCAAAAATTCACAATACGCTATGCATATATTTGTTTATGTACAATTAACTAAAATAAGTAAGATTATAAATAGTGCAAACCTAAAATACACTCAACTATTCATACATGAATATAGAAAAGTCAGAATATTAATAAACATTATATCTCAGCTAAGTGTAAGTTTCAAATACATTTATATCTACATACATCACAAGAAAGTATCATTTATATTCACTATTCAAGCTTATGAACTATAAAAAGAAATTCTTTGAATAAAAAAAAGAGGAAATTGACCAAGCAATCCCTTTTGTTGGGTTTTATCATTCAATTCAAATTACAATGTTCCATCATAATATTGAGGAAATTACCCCTTTTACCACCTCACGAACCCTCCTACAGTCACTAATTGTTCTTAGAAAGTTTGGAATGGAAGTCATTGACTGGAGGAAAATTGGGTTAGTTTATAGAATTTTTGTGTTTGAAGCTATATAAGCCTATTGAAACACCCTCGAATCCGTTCCTGGAACCAACAAGTACTTGGCAATGAATGTAAAGTTTCTTGCTCAAGGAAACAACGGCTTGCCCCTTGAATGGGCCAGCAATCCTTAGATTACTAGTCTGACACGTTAACCACTTTGCCACGCCGCCACTCTAATAGGGTTGAAAACCATTAAAGTGAACATAAATTTCAAAAGGATGAATGTAGTGTGATTGTCCAGTCATCATAGTATCTCTAAAAAATTTCATGGACTGATATCAAACACTAAAAAAATATATTCATATAAAGGAATTCCACTTCTAAAATTGAATTTCTTACATACATCAACTTGGGCATGTAAAACTGGCATATATGCAAAAGACAATAAAGAATAAACTCAGAAATAAATTAAAACCATATTTTTGTGCTATTCTTAGCCCAATCTGAGTGAAAATCATTGCAACACTTTTCAATTTTGGATCATTTTTCGCAATTAGAAGTTTTGCTGGAAAGATGGAGAGGACATTATCTAAAATTTTGCACATGAGTTCTTGGTCATTATACCTAGTATATACATACACCAAATGGAGTATTATTTCTTAAAGAATAATTTCCAGTCTCATTATTCCAAAAAACCTCAATGGAGTCCCTCTAACTATATAATATTTAAAAGTGATAAAACTGAATGATAAGTTGTTAGAATAAAGCATTATCATAAGGGTATGGTAAGTAAGTTATTATTTCTACACTGCATCACAATTTTAAAATCATCTAAAAAAAACAATGTCAACGTCCAACTTACACATGGTACAAAACACAAACAACAACTGGAAGACACTGAATTGTAAAGGACGTGCCACAGTTAAAAAACAACATTTTTTCCAAAAGGTGGGGGAAAATGGAAAGACTTATACATTTTCTATAAGGAAAATAAGGTAAATAGACATGGCACAGTGAATGAACATTATTTACCTCAAAAAGGTGGGGGGAAAAGGGAAGACTGAAATAAGGAAAATAGACAACAAAAACAGAAATAATGAATATTGGGAAATAGAATAAACTATAAAGGACAGTGGGGAAAGTAGAAAAAAACTTTAAGTAATATGCAAAATATCCTCAGACAACACATTCAACTTTTCTCAGTCCTGGATAGTACATGTATAATTAAAGAAAAGTAGAAAAAGGGGGAATAATTCTGCAAAAGCACTTGGCAGACTTACCTGCCATGATTTTGAATGAGTTTATCTTTTTATCATTCAAAATGCATTCTAATTTTGATGATGATCAAATATTGCAAGTTTAAAGTGAATACCTCTTAAAGTTTTTGAGAATTGTACCAAAACAAAAAAAATTAACAAAGAAATTAGAAGTTGGAAAAGAGACATAACTGAGTAAAAAAATAATAATAATAGATTACCTACACTATTAAAATTGCATTCCAATTCTGATACTGAGCAAGTATTCCAAGTTTTATGTGAATATCTTTGATAGTTTTTGAGAAATGGACATCAGCAAAATAATTTAAGTTTAAAAAGAGGCATAACTGCCAAAATGAAATAAATTTAGGTTTGTCTGCCCTTCTACCATGGCTGTGAACATGACTGTACAGCTTGAAGCGAATAACTTTGATAGTTTCAGAGAAAATTGACTTTTATCAAGAAGGTTAACCAATGATGTAGATGCCAATGCAGATAAGATGGTCATGATCATCTAAGCTTCAATTTTTCTCTCTCAATAAAGTGGAGCAAAAATGAGGCAACCAAATTGGAACATTTTTTTTCAAAAATGTGTAATGAATAATTACCTTTTATCTAGATTTGAATTAAAAAAAGAATTTCATGCAAAATCAATGCCTTGATATAAATGTAATAGCAATAAAAATAATTTGCAGAAACATATGGTATGATTTGTGTAACAAAACAGATAATCAAAGTAAACGAATACCTGATTTTAAATTGAAACCACTATTCCATTGGTTATGGAAAATGTGTACTAAACATGAAATTGAGATTGAATATCATTTTTTTATAAAGGTGTACAATACCTAATAATGCCTAATTTGCAGAATGTTGTTCTGGATTTGGAATGTTCCATTTTCATTTTGGGAGAAGGGGGTTTAATACCATAAATTTAAGCAGAAGTTATTTCTCAGGTCAGACTGCACACCTGTGATGTTTTATTGATGGTAGTACTTGGTTCTCAGTACATAGGTATATTACTCATGAATGTATTAAAATGTTAAAAGAAGCTTTTGATATCTTTGAAATATACTGTTGAAAATGTAGCAAAAAATCCATTTAAGTCACTGTGTATATTGCATTACGTGTCTGAAGCCATACTTCATGTAATTAAGAATATATGATTATTTTGTAAATGGTAACAATAAGCAATAGTTCCCCTGACTATGCCTGGGATACATGAAAACTGGATTTTAAGCTCACTAGTTTTGATAGAAAAAGTTCCATTATTCTCTGCAGAATTTGCTGCTTCAGGTAAATACATGTGAAGTCAAAAAAGCAGAACTTTTTAAGTTAGTAAATTATTCTGTCTATCTAAGGCAAATATTATTTCACAAAAACTTAGGGGGTGTGAATTATTAATCAAATCCACAACTGATTTTTCCAATATTAATACTTACACTGTTCTATCTTTGTTTTCATTTCATCTGTTTACAGATTAAATATAAAAAAATGCAGTTAAATATAAAGATAATGTTAATATATAAAAAAATAATTATTTAAAATAAATAGATGGTCAGTTATTTCTATAAATACAGGATTTATTTTCATTGAGTGGTATGAAAATAATTATTTCATGAGTGGTGGTGTAGCCAAAAGTGAAATATGATAATTTTCATAACACAAGAAGTCAGTGTTCTTTTTAGTTTCAGCAAAAAAAGAGAAAAGGATTGGTCATTTAAATTCAGCCTAAAAGGAATGGTCATTTAAATTCAGCCTAAAACAGATTGGTCACTTATTTTCAGCCTAAAAAGGATTAGTCATTTAAATTCAGCCTAAAAGGATTAAAGGATTGGTCTCTTAATTTAGCCTAATTTAGTCACTTGATTTAAGCCTAAAACGGATTGGTCACTTAATTCAGCCTTAAAAGGATTAGTCACTTAATTTAAGCCTAAAACGGATTGGTCACTTAATTCAGCCTAAAAAGGATTAGGCACTTAATTTCACCCTAAAAGGATTGGTCACTTAAATTCAGCCAAAAAAAATATGGATCAGTCACTTAAATACAGCAAAAAAAGATAAATCATTTAATGCAGGTACATAACACAGGGAAGGCGGGGGAAGGGGATATAAAATAAAATCTTGGCTAAAGTGGGGGAATGGGGGTGGTTGATGGAGTGGCTGAATATTGAAAAATCTTTACCAGTAGCTGGAATAACAACAATAAAGTCTGAGTATTCAATTATAGCAGAACATCCAAATAGAGTCAAATAATTATGTGAGATTGTTTGGCTCTGTACTAATGGTAAGTTATAGGTCATCCAAATTCCATTTCAAATTTAACAATCTAGAAAATATGGAGATATGACCACAAACACAAAAATCAATGCAAAACAACATAAACATTTCGTGCAAGGACAAACATTTTACTTCCAATTTGTGAGAGACATCTAATTTATTGTTCATGTATTTACTTAAAAGGTAAGAAACCATAGGTGTATCTGTATGTCCTTTACCTACGGATTGAAATTTATTTTTTTAAATAATAGTTAACTGAATATAATTTATATGATCATACAATTAAAAGGCATGTAATTATAATCTGTGAAGATTAAGAGACAATAAAAATTGTACTGAAATAATTGAATACATCTAAAATCATTAAAATACTTTAATGTAATACATATACTTAAATTTCATTAATACCAAGACTAATTCCAAAACATTCCAAGGAAAATGTCCATTTGTTACACCATTATAAATTAGCTATCTACACTAAAACATGACAGCACAATTATAAATTATATCTACCAAGCACATGCATTCTACATAAACATTCATACACATATGCACCATTCATACACAAATTCACAATCTTATACACATGTATATGTGCATATAATGCATCTACTGTATTTGTTACATTCATGATACACTTGACAGCACTGTCATGCACTTTGTACAATCACTACAGTTATCAAGACTCATGGACATTTATTATAGCAGTTTTTATTTTTAAAATGTTTTCAACGAATACTTCTATCTTAAACCAGAAGGAAAATGTAACTCAGTACAGTGAAACTTGTTTAGAAAGGCCATTTTACAAAAATTGGAAAATAGTCTTTGTTTATGGGTGCTCTATTATTGAAGGTTATTAATTTTCTGCATTAATATAAATCTATTAAGAAGGGAAACTACTTAAACATTGGGACTTCTTTAGTGATAAGGTTTTGTTTAAATGATCTTTATTCAGAAATAATTTGTACTACAGGTTTGACTGTATGTTTAGGAGCCAGAGAGGGTTTTTAATATATATAATCAGTGTCCATAAACCTTCAACACATCCAAACAATGAAAAAAAAAAAATACATGTATGAGCTCAAGACTTACAACTTGCATCGGGTGACACCTCGCTTTCTGTTCCAATAGCCAGCCCTAAAATTGCACATGCTTATACTACTTGCACAAACATTTGTTAATTGCATTATAAAAACTTAAGTTTTAACTGAAAATTAACCTAATAATAAATAAACAACATAAATTTTCAAAACTTAAAAAACAAGGTTATACTTTTTCCTACCAGAGGATAGCATAAATGTTTTTTTATGATTATTATTTTCTTATATTTAAAGGAGCTATGCAATAAACTGCTGTTGTTTTTCCCCCCAATATTTATCAGCTTTCTTATTGGAGTTTAAAGTCTATGCACAACTGTAAAGGCTGTTTGTTTTGTTTGATTTACTGGGTTTTTAACCATGATTTTAACCCAGTTTAAGTTTATATCTCAGCAGTCAATCTACCTGACCGTCTTTTCTGGGTAACTAACCAGTAAATACCAATTTCCTCGTATGTGACTAACTATTAATCCCACATAATTTCTGAGTAAGTGGTGAAAGACATATGACCATTAGACTCAATGTTCGATATCAACTGTCACCAAGAAATTACCACAAACCCAAGGATCGAACCAGAATCACTGTATAACTTATGCGATGCTCTCCCTTTAGTGCTAAGCAGACGGACATGATACAAACTGCTACTTGGACATTAACCAATGGTACAGTAGAACTTCGGTGAGTCGAACTTCGATTACTCGATTTTCTCGATGTGTCGAATAAAAATGAAAGTCCCGATTTTTTCCCCTATATATTCCTTATAAAAACCTACAAATGAGTCGAACTTTTATGTGTCGAATTTTTCGATGTGTCGAGTTTTTTCAGTGGTCCGTGTAGAATAAATCGAGTGCAATTTACCACAAATAAGTCGAAGTCCTTCAATAATTTTTACACCTTTAATCTCCAGATATTTTTCACACCTTTTCCGCCCGCGTAGATGATTGCCGATCATCTTATCTGACAGGTGTTAATAACACACAGCCGCTTGTTTTAACAGCTTTTGCATGCGTTATTATGTGTGAAAATATCCTTTATTATGTCTTTAATCGTAATCACTCTCAATGTCTTATGATTCGAATATAAACCTCTATGAATGTTGACAAATTAGTTCCATTATGGATATTTCTACTGATCATAACGTGTTGGTAAGCGAAGGACCCGGTACCCAACCCGGGGGGATAGCGAGCCGCACAAATGTGACCGAAGCATCTAGTGAAGGACCCGGTTATTCCGGGGGGATAGCTAGATCGGTCGGATCAGAGCGAGGAATAAAGCGTAAACTGAATGTGCAGACTTACGAAATTAAATACCAGGCAATACTAGAAGTAGAAAAGGGAATAAAGAAAAAAGATGTCGCAAGTAAATTTGGTATTCCACCTAATACACTTTCAACTTGGTTGAAAAAAAGAGATGAAATTAAAAAGAAGTTTTCAGAGGCAGACATTGGCCCACAACGCAAACGTGACAAAAAGGCAAAATTTCCAGAGTTAGAAAGTGCCCTCTTGCAATGGTTTTCTAATGCAAGATCAAAAAACATACCGCTATCTGGTGAAATTGTCAAACAAAAAGCAAAGCAATTTGCAGACCAGCTCAATGTTGCTGATTTCGAGTGCTCAACAGGCTGGCTTGACAGATTTAAAGAAAGACATGAACTGTCCTTCAAAAAAGTTTGTGGTGAAGCAAAATCTGTCGACTCTAATTCTACGGCAATGACCGAGTGGAAATCTAAACTTCAAACCTATCTGACTGAATATGAGCCACAAGACATTTACAATGCCGATGAAACTGGCTTGTTCTTTAGAATGTTGCCTGACAAGACCTTAGAATTTAAAGATGTTCAGTGCCACGGTGGTAAAATGAGCAAGGATCGATTAACAGTTATGGTCTGCGCAAACATGACAGGGTCTGAGAAAGTACCGCTTTTTGTGATAGGAAAATCAAAAAATCCTCGCTGTTTCAAAAATCTAAAAACAATGCCAATTGAATATGATGCAAACAAAAAAGCATGGGTCACATCAGAAATTTTCACTAACTGGGTGAAAAAGTTTGACCGCCGTATTTCGGCACAGTCGCGAAGGGTTCTGTTGATTGTCGACAACTGCCCTGCACATCCAGACATCACGGGATTAAGATCTGTCAAACTCGTATTTCTGCCACCAAACACAACATCCGTGACCCAACCTATGGATCAGGGAGTCATAAAAAATCTCAAAGCTCACTATAGAAAGCAAGTCATTCAACGACAGCTTCGAGCTATTGAAACAGGTGGAGAAACAAGCATCTCAGTTTTAGATGCATTGTACATGCTCAAAACAGCTTGGCATGCTGTCAGTCCTCAGACTATTGCTAACTGCTTCCGACATGCTGGATTCCAGCAGTCTTCAGTTTCCGGTATTGAAATGATTGAGGACGACCCTGAGGATGACTTACCTCTGTCGACTCTGAGGCGTCTGACCTCTGGTGTATCATTTGAGCAATACACATCGGCAGATGACAGTGTTCCGGTATGCGCTGATCTCACTGACGATGAAATCATAAATAACGTTGTTTCACAACGTCAATCTCACGATTAAACCCTTCCTGATGATAACGATGATGATGAGCTGCCTTCAAGATCTGGAGTGACAATTTTCGATGCCATGGACGGATTAGATGTGGTCAGGGACTTTCTTCACCAACAAGGAATCGGGAGTGATGCGGAGACAGAAAGAGCCATCGCAAAATTAAGTGACATTAGTTCTATGTTCAGCAGATATTATCTAAGAAGAAGTGAGTGTAAGCAGACATCAATCTCTGATTTCTTTGTGAATGTTAATGATAATCGTTTATAAACATTGTGATGTGTGATATTCATATTCGTTAAATAAAAAATGTGCTCATTATTCTTGTGTATTAAAAAGTAAAATGTATTTATTTAAGTCATGTTTTATTTGCCTGTTTTGTTGTACATAAATAAATGAATGAATAAATAAATAAATTTTGTTAAAAAAAATATTCTTGTTCTGTTTTAAACACGCACGAAACAGTATTGTAGATGATAAGTACTATAAGATGATTTACTTATCGCCCCTTTTCTTTGTAACGCCATTTGTAATGTCCTTTGTAAACGTTGTGTCATGGCGAAATTTTGTCGCAAAATTCGGACCTATATATGAGTCGAAGTCCCGATGTGTCAAACTTTTTACGTAAGTCCCTTGAACTTCGACTTACCGAAGTTCTACTGTATATAATTAAAGTCATTGTATATGAATAAATTAAATTAAACATAATTAAGTAGTCAACTACGATTTCACATTGGCACTAATTGTTTGCTTCTACTGGGAGGACTATTATAATAAAGAAGATAATAACAATTACAGGTATTAGGTATGAACTTTAAAAACATAAAATAAAGCTTCTTTACTATATACATAATTAATAAACATTCTTTAACATAGTATACAAATGTATATAGCATAACAAGTAAGGCTAAAAAAAGTAAATAATTCTGGAAAAGCAGGATTCTTGGCCTAAACAGATAAATGGATTAATCAACTTAAACAAAGCACTCAAAGCAAGCTCTCGACAATTTTGTCAAAACAAAAATGCATATGATTAAAAATACCAGCCATTATAATAAACTAAATAGTAAAATTGTTTACCAGACACTACAAGGAAGAAAAACATATCAAAACATTATCACAAATGTTATATATCTTAATATTATTATAGAATGGTTTGCCCTAAAAGTATAATGTTAAATGAAACGTATTGCAAAAATATAGGAAAACCAGTCTAAAGAAAAACCCATCAATATGTTATGCTTGTTTACCTGTGTATGCAATTCAAACTGACCAATAGGAACCCAACTGATTTCAAATATAGAATTACTTCATGTAACTAATTCCATAAATAATTATTATAATATCTACTATACCTAAACATATATAAATTAAGACAACAAAATATGACACTGGAAACCAAGTTTTGGAAACAAATGACAGGTTTTACTTTTTTCAAGACTGGATTTCTATATGTAAGTAAGTATTAAGATAGCATTATTTGGTAGAAGAATCTAGGTTTGTTTAACAAAGATATTTAAATTTGTAACAGAGTAAAATAAAGCAGCGAAGGAAATGAATTTCACACAATGCAGATAGTTAACTAAGAGGGCCAACATGGCGGTGAATTGCTCACCTGAGATCCAATGTTAGAAAAATTGCATAAATCTTCATTGTAAAAGTTATAAAGAAGACATTGGATCACATTTAGACAGTGCCTATTAGGGACAAAAGGGCTATGATTCATTTTAACTCAATTTATAGCTCGATTTATAGCTCCATGGCCATGAGTTTTCCTAAAGAAATCTTTGTAAATAACTCCCAAGGCTGGGCCAATATTTACCCTAATCATTCCTGTTAAGTTTGGTCATAATCTACCATCAGTTTAAGAAGAAGATGTTATTTAACATGTTTAAAGAACTTAATAATAACACAGGCTAACGGATATCATGCTATCAAAAAGCTCAGCGCTGAGCAGTTGTGCTCAGGCGAGCTTAAAAGCAAGCATAAATTTCTCCTTTTAATTTCTTGTATTTGATAAGCATTAAATTCTCTGGAGCTTTTTTAAAGCATGTTCATATTGCAGAGGGAAGCAATAACTACTGAAATAACATGCTACAACAAAATTATCATCAGTATAAAATAAAATGTTTCACCATAAAATAATGTAATAAATGTATTTGAATAATAAGGAAACTAGAAATGTGTCATCATGCCACGGATGCCCCCGCATGCAGCCAAAATTTCAGATGGTGCATTAATTATTTTTTTCATTTTAAGTTCAAAGCCCTTAAAACTTTAAAATGTTAACACAAACCATTTTCATACAATGTTCAAGACACTGAAATTATTCAGTTTTAACCTTTTAAAAATAACATATTTCATATTTGTAGCCAAAATAATGGCTAAAAGTATGAGTGCTGAAACTGAAAGTACAAAATTTTTCCAACATTCAGGAAAGATAAGTTGAACCACAACCAAATTCATACTTAAACTGCTTATTCCTAAGATGTATCTATATTATTTTCAAAGTGAAAGGGACATAACTCTGCAAAAAAAATCATCAAACCATGACCAAATTTCAACTTGACCTGCCCATTCCTTTGACATATCCATATGTCAAATTTAAGTTGAATATGTAACACTGTTGGGTAGATAATGAACAGAAACTGTAAATTTCATATTATTTTCAAAGTGAAAGGGGCATAACTCTGCCAAAAATCATTGAACCATGACCAAATTCCAACTTGGCCTGGGCATTCCAAAAACATATCCATATGTCAAATTTGAGTTGAATGTGTTGTACTGTTGGGGAGATAATAAACGGAAACTGAAAATTTCATATTACTTTCAAAGTGAAAGGGGCATAACTCTGCCAAAAATCATTGAACCATGACCAAATTTGAACATGACCTGCGCATTCTTTTGACGCATCCATATGTCAAGTTTGAGTTGAATGTGTTGTACCGTTGGGGAGATAATGAACGGAAACTGAAAATTTCACATTATTTTCAAAGTAAAAGGGGCATAACTCTGCCAAAAATCATCGAACCATGACCAAATTCGAACTTGGCCTGTATTTTCTAATGACATATCCATATGTCAAGTTTGAGTTGAATGTGTTGTACCGTTGGGGAGAAAATAAACGGAAACTGAAAATTTCACATTATTTTCAAAGTAAAAGGGGCATAACTCTGCCAAAAATCATCGAACCATGACCAAATTCGAACTTGACCTGTATTTTGTCATGACATATCCATATGTCAAGTTTGAGTTGAATGTGTTGTACCGTTGGGGAGATAATGAACGGAAACTGAAAATTCACATTATTTTCAAAGTAAAAGGGGCATAACTCTGCCAAAAATCATCGAACCATGACCAAATTCGAACTTGGCCTGTATTTTCTAATGACATATCCATATGTCAAGTTTGAGTTGAATGTGTTGTACCGTTGGGGAGATAATAAACGGAAACTGAAAATTTCATATTATTTTCAAAGTAAAAGGGGCATAACTCTGCCAAAAATCATCGAACCATGACCAAATTCGAACTTGACCTGTATTTTGTCATGGCATATCCATATGTCAAGTTTGAGTTGAATGTGTTGTACTGTTGGGGAGATAATGAACGGAAACTGAAATTTCATATTATTTTCAAAGTAAAAGGGGCATAACTCTGTCAAAAATCATCGAACCATGACCAAATTCGAACTTGACCTGTATTTTGTCATGACATATTCATATGTCAAATTTGAGTTGAATGTGTGCAACCGTTCTTAAGATAATGAACGGAAACTGATGATGACGGAATGACAGAATGACGGAAGGACGGAAGGACGGAAGGATGGAAGGACGGAAGGACGGAAGGACGGAAGGACGGAATGACGGAACAGGGTAACACTATATGCCCCGGCCATTACATGGCGGGGGCATAAAAAAGCAACATTTCTCTACACCATATAAAAAACATCTAAGATAATATATGAAAAAGCATAGTAAAGTATTCACAACATGGCTGAAGTTATATATATATTAAAGCAATAACTCACCATTTAAATGCTGCATAATGATCCTTCGATGAATCCCATTATTAACACCACAAACTTCTTTAAGTTCTTCTTCCGTTGTTGTTGACAACAATGTTCGGTCCATCCCGTTCCTCAGCATGGCATATGTATATTGAGACAGTTCCGGTAGAACGCTCATTAACCAGGGGTCAATCTTTGTAGGGTCGTATGACGAGTAGTCAGCAGTCACTTTCAAATTGACCAATTCTCGTTGAAATCTAATTGTTGACAAAAAAATAATTTACTATACATTTATTGAAAAATTATACAAATTGCTTTTATAAAATATTCATTGCAAAAATAGCTACAGTCCGCAAAATTAGTCCTAAAATGTTTGTTAAGATAACTAGATAAAAAAATAACACAATTAAAATTTTATCAAGACATGTTTCAATTTAATAAGCTTCATCAGTTGATAAATTACAAAGGAAAAAATGTTCCTGATAACAACTGATTAAATTGCCAAATGTATTAAAAATTTTACTAGTCTCAAATCTGATTTTTTTTTCAACTTGTTTTTAGGGTTTTTTTTAATGTGACAACAGACACTTTCCGTGGTACTCAAATAAATGTTATTTAAACCAACTTATTTTAGTAATAATTGTTATTTATTTGATCTTTGTGCATTAAATGTTGTTGATCATCATAAAAAATAACATATTTGAAAAAAATGCCTTTGTAAATGATTGATTTTTAATAAAAATCCTAAAATTTTAAATCGTCATATCAAAGTCATTTTTTTATTTTTTGTCATCAAACTTTTGGAAAATAAACATACTTATAATATCTGGGGAACTGTGTCTCAAATTTTTTCTATCTTTTCTCAAAAAAATATTACGTAACGTCAAATATTTCATGCGACTTTTTTCACCATACATATTACGTAATTAAAGATAATTAACCCGCTGATTGAGCAAACAAAAATCCCTGACACGGCTCCCTCCGTAAATGAATTCCCTTTCATGTGCTTTAAACCGCATGTTAATTGCTTGATTATTAAAAAAGTTATGCCGACCCGCATCAAACGAAGTGTCATAAATCGGCTGTTCTGTCTCGGACCCCTACGTTTCACGCTAAATAATTGCATAATACACAAATATCGCACCAGAGAGGGTCACAAGTTGCGGTAACATACTCTAACAACATTTTATGACCCAGTGACATCTGACCAATTAAAAAGTTGCTGATTAATATCAGTTTATAACAGAAATTTCTTCAAATCTTAACGTGATTTACCGTCCGTCTGGTATCGGTCGCACATGTCACGTGACTTTCGGTAAAATTTGAGGCACTTGGTGGGGGGAAATGGAACGTATTTGCGCACCGCAAGCGGGGTATTTAATTGTTTCACTTTTGAAGTTTATTATTGTTATCATCAGCATTATTATTATATTATACCAGTGTCACTCTGTGTATTCGTTTATGCAATTCCGTTAAAATATAAATTAAAATAACAAAAAAACTGAGCTTCTGACGGTCTTTTAAAGTCCATGGTAGATGTACAAATAAGAACAGCATATTATATATTTTTTCCTCCAAATTGATATAAATGCTTAACATATTTTAATAGAAATAAAAGGTATCACTCGATAATTATGATCTGACCTTCTTTACTTCTATTATCATGAATATCATCTATGCATCTAAGCACGGCATAGAGATCCAGTTTCTACTGGGATATACAATAAATTCCATACTTTTTCCCAGGTTTATTAGCACTGTGTTCGATTTACTGGCGAACAATTTATTCAAAACATCACTGATAATATATTTTATTATCTTTTTTTATTGATTCATAGAGACATAATCATCCTTAGACAACCTAAAATGGTTTAGAAATTTGTCAGGGACACCTTACCACAAGTCATATAGGCGTTCACATAAAAAATGTTTTCTGTTTTTGTTGTTGTTTTACTTGACATTGTTAGAAAAAGAGGTTGAATGTAAAGCAAGCCCTTGAATCCGTACAAAGTCCATAAACTCAATGTAATATCTATCAGATTAACGGGACAGACAAATTATTTTCACACATTATGGATATTTTAGCAACTATATTTTTAATCAACCCCGTGGTCGTGCAATTTGCCGCTATGCTTAATTATTTATGTTTCATACATTATGTTACGTACATTTGCCGACAATTTCTTATTTTATAAAAAAGGCTAAAGAAAAGGTAGACGATATTCGGTATTTGTACAATACATGAATTACGAGTAGTATGGACCAGTATTGACTGGTAATTCACGCATATATGGAACTACCGATTTCCCTCATAGATGCCTCAACAGGGGGCGGAGCGTTATCGATAATTGACAGGTTACGCGAATAGCAGATAAAAAAATGGTACAGGTACCATTTTAAAACGTTTAAAAACACGTTTTTTGGACTAACTGCTTCCAAAATTAAATCACGAATGTGTTCAGAAAAGATGGATAAATCTACTAAGCAAAAAATCTCATTTTAGGTATTTTCAGTGATAATTGACTCCGTTGTCACCTTAAACAATGACTTAACCTTTCACAGGAAGTCTTTATTTTAAATAATAAATTAAGATTTATAAGTTTGTATTTTTTTGTTATAGACTATTAAAAATTGCAGTTTTGCAAATATTGATGAAATTGGTAAATATGCCATTTCTTGTATGCATGCATAATTTAGCACAGGGCTGTCTGAAGTCAACTTAAAATTTATTCTAGAATATTCAGAAAGCCACCCTTTGGCTGTCTTAAACACAAATATCAAACCATTGCATCACAAAATAAAATTTAAGCAAGTTCAACATAAGATTCATAGCAAATTAGGAATATTGATGTAGCAGTGAAACATTTGGTGTATCAAACCTTCTCCTGATCATTCCTGGGTTCATCTGAATACTCTCCACCATGTCATCTTCATCCATCTGTAACAGCAAGTCTCCATCTATCTTACAATCTTCAAACTGACTTGCATACTCCTTAAAACCAATCTGCAATAAACAGATACATGATTCAGTTTTCCAAAAATAATCTGCAATAAACAGGTGTGCATACTACTCAAACCAATCTGCAACCAATCTGTATAAAACAGGTCTGCCCAATCTGCAGTTACAAAACAGGCGTGCATACTCCTTAAAACCAATCTACAGGTATTCAATTTCCCAACAAAAAAAAACAACAACAAAAAACAATCTGCAATAGACAGGTATCACTGTATGCAAACTCCTTTAAACAAATGATCAAAATAGTTTTGTTAGTTTCTGAGAAAATGGACCTTAACATGTCACCTATTACAGATATTTATTCTATAGTAACTTTAAACATTGACCTTAACTGGTACAACTCATCAAGTAGCTTTGTTAGTAACTAAACAAATGGCTAACCTGACTGCACCAAGTGTGTCATGTCAGTAGTTTTACTTTTTCTCCAAAATGTGCAGCTTAAAAAAAACTACTGTAAGAGATAACTGTAATCAAACATGCATTGTGTGTCCAGGTAAAATTGATGGCAGCATGTTTATAATTTGCTTTTATAAATTGATAAATATATCATAAAGCATTTCTGTTTTCCATCAAGCTGTAATTAAACATATGATGTTATAGGTAATACATAAATACTATACATCATTATTATTATATTATATCACAGTTACATTATGCTAGCATATTATCTTCATAACTATGTAATATAGATTACAAACATTTAACAGATCTTCACAAGTATGGAAGGAAATAATAACCATTTGTATGACAATTATTATCGATTATACTGCCCTAGTCTGACAATTACTTCTGTGATGACCGAAAATAAAAATAATTATGTTTCCCCCTTCTCAACTCAACCAAAATAATGATAAGTAGATAGGAAATACTTCTTTTGTAATTTTCATTTTTTTACTTTGAATCAGAATGCATGCATTCAAAACAAGCTTTATTTAAATTTACAGAAATTGACGTCTACAATCATGTACTTGTGATTTATTCAACTGAGAACAGTGTACTAAAAGACAAAGCCAAAACATAAGATCATTAGATGGAAAGGTCTGCAGCATATAAACCTTATACAAATAGCAGCAACTGATTCAATGGTCCCATTGGCCTCCCAAGCATCAAAATAGAAAACATCACAAAATTCGACTTACATAATATATTTAGTATCATTCAGTGAATTACTGATTAAAAATTTGTAGGTCACTTTTTTTGCATATGATAACCTTTAAGTAGATGAATGGTGATATGTCCAGGGTTTGTACTCTCAGTGCCTAGACTTACACACTCTCAGTTGTAAATATCATGAGAATAAAAGAGAAACGTTACAACAACATTCAATAAATAAAAGGCCTTATGTATTATTTCATGTGAAGGAGTTGTCCACCTAGGTTACAAAATGTTGGTGGTTCTACACAGATGCCCGGTCATGCCTGAAATAATGCACAAAAGTGCACCGGAGATTTCCTTGAAAGTCACTATTGGACCTTTACAATATCTGTGTTACTTTAAAACCAACCAAACAATCAAACAAACATTAGTACCACCTACCTCTGACACCCAGTGAGACACATCTTCTGTCGTCCACAAGGGAACTTGTTGTGAAAGTTTATGCGGAGTTTCCTCCCCTATAGCTTGTAAGGCTTCTCTAGCGAGACGCGATGCCACAGCGTTCGGACTGCTTGCTACTTTCCTGAGTGGTTCTATCACACCAATTTCATAAAATATCTAAAAATCATTCAAAATGACAATAATTTGATACTTATTCTAATATATTGTATATAACCATGATGTTTATTTGTATACATGTACATTCATTTAATACAAAACTATCAATATACCTTACAATGAACTATAACTTATGAAATGAATGTGGACTTCCAAATGCAAAATATAATAACTATACGCCTAATGATTAAAATACAGCATGAACAATGATATAATTTTAATGTTGACTTATATCTAATTAACTGCAACAGTCAATTCAAATTGTGATATTGTATTAAGGTATGAAAGCTTTACCAAATATCTTCCTACCTCATTTTTGCCTTGTTCTGACTTTATAGCAGCTTCCATAGCAAAATGGAAAGCAGCTAACGCTTGGGCTTCTGGCCGTCTGCTACATAACAAAGGTTTCAACTTTTCCAGCCAAACAGAATCTCTTCCCTGCCTATGAGCATAATCACTTTTGGCGAAATCCTCCGGCTTTTCAGCAGATACAAATGGGATCACAAGTTCAAGAGTCCCTGATTTTATAACTTGAGCCTCTAGTTCCTTATTAGCAACAAGAACTGCGATAGACAAACATGCATAATATTTCACATGTTTGTCTTCTGAAAATGCTAGTGGAAACAACCATTCCGGAACTTTCTGCTGAGTCATCAGTTCCTGGTTTTCCGGTCCACCGAAAAGTGACAAATTTGACAACGCTTTTGCACACTTTCTTAACACTTTTGAGTCATTACTACGGCACCAGTATAAGATTGAATCAAGACCACCATAGTCAATCACCTTGGTTGAGATGTCTGTGCTAACTTTAAACAAATTTTCCAAAATTCCTACAGTACTTAAAGCTAATCTTTGATCTCCAATTGATCTCTGACTCATTCTGACAACTTTTTCTAACCCTTCTTTGGTGACTTTCTCACGATTTTTCAGGGACATAACTTGTTCTAACAAGGCAGCAGATGCTTGGAGAATATCGTGACTTTCATTGTCACAATTTTTCACCAGCAGGCTAAGAACACTTTCATTTCTTATTATATCACAAAGGCCGCAAGCCAAATCCCTTCCATAGACTGGAAAATTCCATGCATCGGTCATGGATTCCAAAATGTTCTTAAGCGGTTTGATTTCATCAGTTCCAGTTGCTCTTTTAAGATCAGATATGTCTTTCTCAAGTGAAAAACAAAACTGCTGATATTTCAATTTGAGGTTATTTTTATTCTGCCAGGATGCATGGTTTTCAGACGCTCCTGGACTTTGGCTTACAAGCAAAGGATATTTACTATAAAAACTACCCATTTGCTCATTATGCAATGTATCTATAAATTCCGGTGATAATTCCGGTTCGATAAAGTCGCCATGTTCATTAATATCCTCAAGAGCGTCCGATGAAAATGACCTTGTACTCATCGAACTGTATGAATATTTTGACGTCTGCTTTGTCACTAAGAGTTCATTTTGAGGTATTGGTTGTAATGCTTGATTTCTTCGTAATTTGTATCGGACATCTTTCATTGCACTTGACGCCTGGGTAATACCTTCTGTTTCTGAGTCAATATTTGACAAATCAAAATAGACTCGAGAACTTTCTGACACACGTTTTCCTGACAAAGGTGGCTCATCATCATTATCATCATCCAAATTTTCAAATGACATTGAATTTCCTAATAAAACATGACGTATATCTCGTGAAGTTAACTGCACATCTGACATTGACCTTTGAGGAACAATCGAAGAATCAAAACTGTCTGTATGAACTATATCAACATTTTCATCATCTAAACCATTTGTAAGACTCTCCTCTTCACCTTCGTCACTATTCACATCAGCTTCATTTATGTCAGCTTCTGCCATCTTCAGAATAATAGTAACCTCATCTGTAAAGGAATAGAAAAACATTTTTTATATTTATAATAATGTTTCAGGAATAATTTTGCTCTATCCTTAGCTTCTAATCAATGTAGTCAATATCAAGTATATATCATTCCCTATGTACACAGTTACAGACCCATGCTCATTATCACAAATAATTGCACTATTACTTTACTTGTTGGCCATGCACCATTCACCTATATACATAAAATCAGCATAATTTTCAGGTAATTTCACCAAACTTAAACCTGCTCTATTGATAAAGCAAACTTCAATTGATTTCAATTTATTTTTCCATAGAGAAGTATTAATGTTATTGTGTAATCTTTATTCCAGAAATTGTTAATAAAATAATAAATTGATGTCATTTTGCTCTTAATTTTATTTTGTCCTCATTAAAATTTTCCATGTGCTTTCCAGTGCATGCAAAGAAAACACTTAATGTGACCATAATGCATGTGAAATATGCATACTAGGAAATATTTTAACATAACACAGCAGAATATCCACCAATCAGTATTGTTCAGAATCAGGACCCAATAACAAACAACAAAAAAACTCAATAATTTTTTTTATATTTACATGGATTATGTGAACACTTAAAATTGAAAAATCTGCTAAGAATAATGAAGAAAATATGCTAAGAATTGAAAATAAAATTTGCCTGTCATTCTTAATCTGATTTGAGTGCAAAGAATTGCAACTCTTCATTTTTGGGTCATTTTGCAAAATAATCAAGTTAAATTGGTAACCATAAAAGATGAAATATTTTTTACAGAAAGATTGCTAATTAAAACACTGCCAGCTTGTACAAATAATATATATTTCATTTAAAAAATCTGGAACTTTGAAAATGTAAATCTCTCATCATTATGTCTAAGACATGGTGGAGAAAGATTGGCAATAGTATAATTTTATTAAAATTAATTAATATGTTGTTCGAGATTTTCTTAAGTGGTGGTTGCCCATGCAATTGAAAAAAGAGAGAGTAAATCTGTGTAATTCAAGCTTTAAAGGCAAGATATTAATCTTTGTGACTTTTATTTTGCTTTGGGCCTTTCATTATTGGTTTACGTCTAACATTACATTTACATTTAGTTCATGCTGCAAGCTGGTCAGCTTTTAGAAGCCCCCCTCAAAATCAGTAACCCAGGAAATATCCAATATTACAGTGTACACTGCCGACCTATTATAATGCTTATTTCAGTATAATGCTCCCAAAATAATATCATATATTTTGCCAAATTCATTTCTTTTTTCATGTATATTTATAACCACATACATGTATAAACCACAGAAGCTTAAATCAATTAAAAAAAACATACATTTTCTATCAAATGGCAGAAAAAGTACCAAGAAAGGAGATAAATGGTGTTTGATTCACTTAGGGGCACAACTAAAGCTAGAACTGTAATGGCAACTGTGTTTACATTTGACACTGCTTCATGTTTTTCCTTCAACTCAACAGTTTTCTGTTTCTTTCAAATATAATTTGTTATATTTGACAAAATAATATATGTTTACATTATTAAATTGTTTTAGAAAAAAAATGTTGATATTCATTTAAGTTTAGACAGTCATTTTTAAAATAAATAACCTAAAATAATAATAAAAAAGCAAACTTGTGTTTCTAAACGAAGATTTTATTGAATATCATGAAAACTTTATCAGTTACAGTAGATGAATTAATTTTTGGCATTTGATGATCAGAAGTTTTTTCCTCTGTTTATACACGGATTTTAATTGAAATCAACACATAGTCAATTAAAATCCATGGTTAATAATCTGTGTGAAGATACAAAGACAAATAAACTGAAACATTATTTAATCATTTCAAGATGTAATACAGTTGTTATAAAATTCTTATGTTGATCACTTTTAGTGGGCATTGAAAATTTCTTTTAATGATGCAGCACATCTGTTTTACAGGATTACATAAGCACACTTTTGGGTCAGTCACAGACTTTAATTTACTTGACATTAATTAAAATTGTGGGTCTATTTCCAGTGGTTAGTTAGATTATTAATAAAATCTTTTTAACAATTATAACTTGTAAATAATACATAATTTACATCTGCTTATGAAAAATACTAAAAGTTAAATTTATTTCAGACAGACCTATCTGATATCTTGTCATAATATAAATGGCTGAATATCATCCATGAAATTATTTAGAAACAATATATATTACCATTCTGTGTGAACAAGTAATTTTAAGACATGCAAGTTAATGACTTCATCATTGCATTCAGCTAGCCTAAACAGTGCGTATAGGCTAAACGAAAATGACTCACGTACGGCTAGAAATTTTGGCTAGCAGTACGGGCCGTTTAACAGTAAGTAAAAAATCATTTGTGTTAATATATGTATATATCAGTGGTGGTAATGGGGTAATTTCACTAATTATTAATATGAGGGTTATATATCAATACCTGGTTATAACAGGGTGTTCTGAGACCTTGGACCATAACATGATCATGTTAACGGGGTTGCAGTGTATTTCTTTTCTCCCAAGATATAATTTGTCTAATGTAAATATCATAAAAAGATGATACCTCTTATATTTTGGACTGTCATAAGTGGTCACAATTTTTGACTTAGTTAAACACAAAGAGATAACATAATACGTAATCAGGATCTTCAAAACTGTATACAACTTGTGATTACGATCTTACAGCTTAACAGATGTCAGTCTGACTAAAATCCGAAAGTTTTTGTTGCTGTTTGTTTAGGTGATTAGGAATAATGATCAATGAACAGGAAAGTAACAATTTATTCCGACTTACCAAAAGTTAAAAACTGACATGTTTCATTTTTGAATGTCCTTTGAAAAACGCTGGCAAAAAATCAATTCTAAATTTGGTAATTTTGACACTAATCTCCTTTGTGAAGAGTACTCCGAACCGGAAGTAAAAAAAGTAAACAACTCGGACGAAAATCATGGCACAAGGAGCAAATAAGCTGAAATCAAAAGGTTTCAACTTAAGAAAGGAGAAAAATAGACCAAAGAAACAACAAATGAAGAAAGGAGGTTTGTTTATTAGTTGCAAATACATTTGAAAAGACATTTTAATGCGCAGTTTAATCTAAATGCAATCTGTTTTCGCGACCTTTTATTTTTAAACAAACAACATTCTGAATATATAATACTCACAGGGATAAGGCGCTTTGTCTGAAAGTACCGCTAACCTCAACCCTCCCCCCCCCCTCCTTCCCCCAAAATATCATTTAAAGTCAATTTCCATACAACAATAATATGAAACTATTACACAAATTATTTTCATTATAATGTATATAGTATGTATATTAGTTATAACTAAGATAAGATAAAATGTTGGTTTTGTTATATTTATGGGATTAAGTTCTTTATATTTAAGAATAGGTATTGACCATTTTAACTTTTGGGTAATCAATATTAAAACTGATAACGATTAACCGGCCAGATCAGCGATGTTTTGGGTAGACAGACGTTTCACTATTGAGACGGTTCACACCAAGATGTTTCACTCCCAAATGGGAGTGAAACGTCTTGAAGACATTTCACTCCCATTTTATTCCAAAATTATTTTGATACTTATGATATACTACAATAGACCTTAATTTTACTAAATTTTACTAAAAAATTAAAGTTTGTATGTCATAATTGTTAAAGTTTTATTTTTTTTATTTTTTACTTGATTAGAGAGATCTTTGATCTGATATCTTTTCAGATATTTATTCTTATTTAGGGAAGGATATCATATATGACCGGATATAATTGTATGAAAGTTGCAGTTCTCTAAAGATGTTAATGATAATAAAGTGATTTTCTTTGCATTAAGTATATTTTTATATTAATAATTAAAAAAATTTCTGTAGATACAGTGTAAGAAATTAGGATTTGAATCAACTAGGCTGGTCGGACTACCAGATTGGAATATTCACTAGCCCAAAAGCCATTTCACTAGCACGATTCATTTGTTCAAAACAGTTGTTTATATTGCCTCTGAAATTACAGTTTGTTACTGTAAAAAGTTGGTAGCCCGAGGAGAAATTTAGTAGTCAGGGGCTATCGGACTACTGCTAATTTCAAACACTATAGATAATCTTACATAATATATTAAATATGATTATCTGATTAAAAATATTTTATTTTTCGTTATAATTTATAACCAAAACTTATGGAGGAGTTTCTGTTTCCATGATTTTGGTTTTAATTGGCTGAACATTGTCTAAAAATATTTCAATGGTCCAATAAACAACTAATTAATAACTGTTGATGCTAAAGTGCAATGTTTATACAACTAATTTAATAGTGATGTCAAACTGTTAATTGAATGTCTCAGTGTTTATACAACTAATTAGGTGATGAGATTACTGTTAACACCACAATTACCTAAGTTTGTTTAATGGCTACTGTTCAATAAATTGATAAAGAAATAATTTAAAAGAATATTTAATTTTATGCACATTTTCTGCATTTCATTGATAAATATATTTACAAAAAAATTAATAAATATATTTTATACATGTATATTGATATTATTTAATTACTGTACTGGTGGTGGTTTCAATATTCAAACTGGTACTTACATAATTTTAGAAAGCAATAAAATACTTTGGCATAGGGGGGCCTTCACAGAATGAATCAGGGTCAGCTCAGCCATAAAACATACTCGGCCCCCGAGTCAGATCGGCCCTATTCCAACTCGGTACGGGTCAACTCGGCCCATAATTATATATTACTTTTATTACTTTTTATATGTTTTCATCATAACTTTCATTGTTTAACATTTTCACAGTAACAGACTCAAGGATATTGAAAAGTTTAATTGATGAAATTACCAATTTGTACTGAAAGGATAAATTTACAATTTATATGCATGATTTGTCTACTTCAGATGTTTTTAGTAAAAAAATATTGTTAAAACAGCATTGGTCTTATTTAAAAAGAAACATTGTTAAATACAATAACATTTATTGTCATAAAAATTCAATCCAAAAGCTTTATTTATGGATCAGTATTTAACATATACTGATATCTCTTCTTAACAAAAGATAATTTTAAATAATACCTACATGAACACAGTGTCAGCCTTTTCAATTTTTGTTTGTAAGTGATGGCGTACTTCTGAATACTTTTATAGTAATTTACTCCTTAAATTTCTTATTAACTAAACAATATATATCCTAATATAAGTTTTTAATAGAGGGCCGAGTTGACCTGTGCCGAGTTGACCCGTGCCAAGTTGGTATAGGGCCGAGTTGACCCTTTACCACACAGAATTACTAAAATCAACAATGTATGACAATCTGCTTTAACCCTTTCCCCCATGAGCATATTGTGAAAAATAGCCATTTTCACTGAAAAGCCTCCTCTTACAAGTTCAAACTGCTATGAAAATATGAAAAATGCTTCAATACTAATCAAAATTGGCACAAATGTTGACTGGACCATTGCCTTTGTAACGACATGCTCAGTCTTAAATTTCCTGTTACCATGGCAACGAGGGGACATCTCAAAATTGCCAAAAATCACTTTTTTGCCTCGATTTTTTCCATCAAAATTTATTTCAAAGTGCTGCAACTTCTCAAGGGATTGAGATAGAGTCAAAGGCTTTTCAGCGTTGGTTACACGTTACCTTATGATCAACCTGAGGTCATTTTAAGCCTCTCACAAGTCCAAAATTTTCTTGGCGATGAGGGGGACTCCGCCCCCCTTCAAACCCCCCAAACAGAAGGGGGCACATCCCCCTTCTGGCAACCCCCTGATGTATTATTTGGATGGGGGACGGCGCCGAAAAAATGGTCACTTTTTTTAACAACATTTCTCAAACGAAAAACAGTGTTTGGGGTCTAAATAGGACATTTTTTCACTGTTTGAGGCCTCAAAAAAGGGGGGGGGGCAAAAAGCCGTCGAAACACGCTTATATAAGGGAAAAGGTTAAGTAAAGAATGAATTTGTGTTGATAACTTATAAATGAGAAAGTTAGATAAACAATATACAAATGGGATTAGTACTGTAATTGTTAGTTCTTTTAAACGTATATTTTTCTTATTCTAAATCAATTGTTATCTATAAAAAGTATACGAAAATAAATGCAAGAACCTGAACCATAAATATTTTTCAACCCAAATAAAAGATGTTTGATTTAAGGTGGGCGAATGGTCATTTGAATCATTATATTACCCTCAGTACACATAGTTAATTGCTACAATTTTAGGGTATGTGAATAATCAATAAATGTTTTGAAATGTTTGTTTTCTTTCATTTTTTTAGCAAGATATATAGCACCAAAGAAAGCAAAAGTAATGGAACAAGCAAAACTTAAAAAGGTACAGCCTTTTGATTGATTCTTTATCTTATTAAAAAATCTCATTTAGTTTTATTAAAGATTAAATAGTTAGATATTAAAGATTTTAAAGCTATATCAGATGAAATATTTCTATAAAATTTATTAATAGTAAAATTTTTTTCTTTCCATAATTTGATGGTTAATTTTCCAAAAAATTGCAATATACAATGTCTCTGTTAATTAAAACACGCGAATAATAAACATGAAAATGTTATAGAACAAATTATTTTGATGTTATTGTGAAATCATTAATTCTGCTGGCATGAAATTTCGCACAAATGACTTGAAAAGTAATGGGGAAATATGCTATTACTATTTTAAATTGAATTTGTAGAATGATACATGTAGAACAAAAAATCAATAAGTATTGTACAATTAGCAGGGTCCATTTTGAATCATCAATACATGCGAAGCTGAAATGAACCATCACAATGATCTACATAAAGTTCATAACATGATTGTTTATAATCAAATAATATGAATTCAGTGTTCATCTTTGATAAAAAATTCTTAGTGAGAAAATCTGATTAATTAAAACTTCGCATCTATAGTAGTAATCACTTTTTTTTGGACACATGAATAAAGAACTTCCTGACTTTGTAATAAAATATTTGCTTTGCTTAATTTACAATGTATTAGCAAAAGGGACACTAATAAAAATTATGATGAAAGTCGTAGAAGACTGACATGGGTTTATCTTTGAATAAATCAGTTTACAAACCATACTGATGTTTGACATGTATTATCTCTGCTTTCTGTTTTATAAAAAAAAAGTATTAAGATTGAAAAAAAAACAACAAAAACATGGAATTTTGCTAAACACATCAGAATCAAATACTAGCTTGGTTTTATACTGGTGGCACAGGCAAATCTTTATCTTAACTAGTATTCGGAGATTATTTTGATAATGAAATTCTGTATTACAGGGTTTGGATAAAGCAATAAAGGCAAACATAGAACAGGAGATAACACAAAAAGTGAAGTCAGTCGAGGGGAAAACATTCAACGTTGTCACAGCGCCATCTACTTCTAAACAATCCAATGATGCTGTAAAGACTAAACAGAAATAAATATGTAGAAAAACACAACAGGTTTTCTTTTTCATATATGAGTATGTTGCATAATTTCTTTAACTATCCATTGAAAAGTAGGTCTCAAACTTTGTTTCTCAATGTGCTGCCTGAATTCATGTTATGTCAGGAATGGAATGTCATGTATATTATTCAATTAAAGTCATTAGAATATTTTTCAATTATGAGCTTTGGAAGTTCAGCAGCCAGCCTTACATCTCCTTGTTTTGTTGGGTTTTTACATTGAACCAACAGAGTAGAGGTCATATCATATCATATGTCAGCTTTCCTGTTTTACTTGTGGAGGAAGACCTTGGGTGCCAATCTGTACATCATTTCAGGTATAAATGGGCACCAAACTGAGTAGAACCACCCAATTTCCATAAGCTCAGCTAGCTGGATAGCTTTTGCACATGAATCTAAAGTCTCTTGCTGAATATAAACCTACAGTTGTGAGGGGCAAGTGGTTTAAAGTCAACTACCTTAACTACTTGACCACAGACGACTTGCTATGTTAAACAGTTTTATATGTATGCACCAGTCAATTGTATACCATACCCATCTTTATACCCCACACCAACTAAAGGCAGTGAGGTTAATAAGACATTGAGCTAAAACATCCATCTGCACAATTTAGTGGATTTTCTTTTGTTACAAAAATATGATTCCGGTAAGTCGTGTAACTCCCAAAATATTGCTTGGATTACAATTGATTTATGCATGATAATAATGAGTGAGGGGTTACTTGTGTCAAGGGCTAAAGATTTTTACACTTTGGCATACCTGCAGGTTCTAGAACATGCATTGCCTTACGTGATATATTTTGTTAATCCCCTGCTGTGTAGTGGGGAGGGTTTATAGCAATGGCCTCCATCTGTCTGTCTGTAACATTTTTGTGTCTGCTCCATAACTTTTAAAAACTAATGAAAAGTTTTTAAATAACTTAGAATAAATGATCACCATTATGAGACAATGTACAGATGTGCAACAACTCAGTCACTACCCCAAAGGTCAATGTCACCCTTAAAGTTCAAGTGTGAAATGTCAACATTTCTTGTCTGCTCCGTAACTTGTTGTGCCCCCTATAAAGGGGGGTTTTAGATTTACCCCTGTCCATCCGTCAGTTCTCATTTTGTGTCGCACATAGCTCAAAAGGTATTTGACCTACAGTCCTGAAACTTTACAGGAATGTTGCTCAGCATGTACATGTAGTTGTGCACCTGGGTATTTGCCTGTGAATTTTTCAGTATTTTTTTAGAGTTATTGCCCTTGACTAAGTGAAAATTTGGAATTTTCAACTTGTGTCACACATAGCTCAAAAAATATTTGACCTTAAGTCATGAAACTTTTCAGTAATGTTGCTCAGCATGTGAACTTGTGCTCCTGGGGTTTTGCTATTCTGTTTTTGTCAGAGTTATTGCTCTTGACTTAGTAAAATTTGCAATTTGTGTGGTGCATGGCTCAAAAAGTATTTAACCTAGATTTGGTTTTTTTGTTCAATTGGGTTTTACGTCACACTGACACATTAAAGGTCATATGGCGACTTCCAGCTTTACTGGTGGAGGATGACCTGAGGTGCCCTTCAGTACATTATTTCAGGCACGAACGGGAACCTGAGTAGAACCACGATGTTCCATAAGCTAGCTCACAGGATAGCTTCCTCACATGAAAGAATCCAAAGTCCCTGTCAGGATTTATTTAACATAGAGCCATGAAACTTAAAAGAAATGTTGGTTAGCATGTGTAATTGTGCACCTGGGGTTTCAATTGTGCATTTATCAAGTATTTCTAGAGTTATTGCCCTTGACTTAGTAAAAACCGTTCCATTATGTTGTGTTACATGTTTCTTGAGTGGTCAAGTTAGAATCAACCAACTTTACAGGAATAATGATCAACATCACCATGAGGCTGGGGTTTTGCATGTGGAATTTTTCAGTTTTGTTAGAGTGCTTGCCCTTTACTTAGTAAAAAATTTGTAATTTTCAACTTGTTCATGCATAGCTCAAAATGTATTTGACCTGTAGGCCTGAAAGATTACAAGAATGTTGGTCTGCATGTGTACTTACATGCACCTTGGGGTTTGCTTGTGGATTTATTCAGTATTTGTGAAGTTCTTGCCCTTTACTTAGTAAAAGATTTTTAGTTTTCAACTTATGCATGTGTAGCATAAAAGATATTAGCCCTGGAGTCATAAGATTGACAAAACAGTAGAGTGTGGGGGGCACCCGTGTCTTATGGACACATTTCTAATTAACAACTATAATGTTCATAAAATAAATTGGTACAAAATTTAATGATCACCATTCTATTCTGTGATGATGTGCAGAGTGTTGTGAAAAACTAGGTCTCTACCCCTAATTTACTTATTAAACAAGTAAAATTACTGCATACTTTGACAAGTTGTCAGTAATATCTTTGTAAAATCACTAAAACTGCAGTCTTGATAAAAGTCATGCTCTTAACATTTCTTTTACTTAAAATCTTAAAATTTAACTCAAATCTGGAGTTGTGCAGCTTTAAAGATGTTTAATTATTAGACTGTTGTAATTTGAAGCAATAATTATTTACATGTTTATAATACATACTGCATGTTTGTAACTTCACTTTTCAATGGATAATCATGACATTTATATAGATTGACATATACACAGCTGCTGTCAATTTATGAAGGTCACCTTTCTCTCTAAAAAAAGATGCTTGCTGTATTATAGATTTGTTATAAATATTTCTGATCAGTTATATGGCCGTATATAATGATTGTTTGAAATATAACCCTTGTCTAGCAGCTCAGGTTATAATTTCAAACGACCATTTATATAGGACTAGATCTATAATTATAACCTGTCAAAAATCTATATCCATCCAACATATATTTAGATTATAAACTCAAGGTCACTGAATTTTTCTTTAGGACATAAAAAGTTATTAGGTTCATTCACCATTTGACAGTTTGTTGACTTTATAACATTCCAGTCTTCGGAAAAAAACTAGACTTCCAAATAAACAAGTGCATTAACTCAATATGTTAACTTTGAAGACACAAGTGCATCATATGATATAATTACCAAACACTTGTTTAAATTACAGTACATTCTCCTTTACATCGCCATGGTGACTTATGGTAATTCTATCTTCTGAGAGAAAATCAACAAATATATTGTGTAAGATATCATTTTTGTGAAAGTTTTTGCCATTCTTTAAGCTAGTAGTCGGCTACTTCATGCAGTGTTTGTGAAGTTAATTTTTGCAGAAACTTTAAGATATACAACTTTGCAGCTCTGAAATATGTTATCCCAGTTAATGACAAAATCATGCATTTTTGGATTATTTCATTGATTAACTTGTGTAAATGAGTCTTGTTTTTATATGCATGTTGGGCATAAACATTTACCATTTAGAGAAGCAACTTTTTATAAGCTATAAAAGAGATGTAAATGTCTGCGGTAATTTCTTGTTGATGTTCATGTTACAATTAAGGGCCAGTTTTTAGCTTAATTTCTCAAACAATACAGTTAGAAAGTTACTCAATTTTAACTTGTAATATATGTTCTGTTTTCAAATTGAAATGCATTTCCAAAGGGCAGGTACATTTATAATTTATTTTTAAGAAGAGGGCTATATTGTTTTGCTTATGTCTGTTGGTCTGTCCATCTGTAGATTACATGGTTTCTGCTCATTATCTTGAAAACTATTCATCCCAAAGTCTTTACAATTTCACATATTGTTTAGTCATATGCAGTAGGGGTCACAATTTCAAAGGTCAATGTCGAAGGGGCCTTAAGTGTCAGAATGGTTTCAGCTCATTGTCTTGAAAACTTAATTTATCACAAAGTCTTCATATTTCACATATTTATTGGTCATAACTAGTAGATGTCCCCTATTGATATTGGGATCACTTGGTCAAAGGTCAAGGTCACGGGCCTTAAATGTCAGAATGGTTTCTGCTCATTATCTTGAAAACCATTGATCACAAAGTCTTCATTATGCCAACCAAATCAACATGCCAGATCTTGTAGAGTTCTTAGAGCAAGGGATTCAAACATGATAAACAATGGTCAATACAACTTAAGCATGATGATCACAGACTTTAGTTACATGTAAATTAAAGTCTATGATGGTTATTTAGATCAAAAATAGTGGAAGGAAGTGAAGAAGCACCTGAATCTTCATATAGAAATGTTAAATTTATCTCCCTTTAAAATCCTTTTTACTGACTCAAGTAAATGTTTTTTTGTTGTTTTTTTTTCATAATACAAATTGAATGTAGTTTCAAGTTCAAACTTTTGATCATCACAGTGCCTAATGGAAGACAGGTCATTCTGACACATAAGAACCCCCCACCCCCAAAAAAAATAAATAAAAAAATGTTCACTTATATTTAGTCACATATACAAAGGAATTTCATTTATTTGTTGAGTTTAATGTCTTATTGACATACTGGTACATAAACTTTAAAAATAGTAAACTTTAAAAGTCAAATGGCAGTTTTCCAGCCATTCATATTAAGACATATGACAAGCATCATTGTGACATTATTTCAGTGACTGCCATGGATCCATTGTAGTGGTTTTTGAAGTTTAACCTACAGATAATGGCAGTAAAATGATTTGAATTCACCAGAATTATCAGCCACCACATTGTTTCTTAGTTCAGTCACTACAATTTTCCTATGCAGGCTGTGAAGTAGTTTACCTGAGAACTTAATAAGTGCCTTCACTTTCACAAGGATCTGAAATTACTTCTGTGGCATCTGCATGTCAGAGCTGATGTACAGTTTGAATGACCAGTGAAAGGATTTCCTGACCATTTTCAAGGAAAAAGACTCACACTGTCAGGAAATCGAACCCACTCCGGTTGTCCAGTTCACAGTTTAATGCTCTACCCAATAAAGCTTACAGAATGATTTTGATTTGGATGAATTTTAAACCCTTGTATGTTATACTTGTAGACTCATCCGAAGTTCGTGATCATTTTAGAACTTTCAGTTTTTAATTGTAGGGGTTTTGATACATTGTATCGACTGTCTTGACTATCTTGTCAGACTGTACAGATGTATTGACCGGAGTCCAACTCTATACTGGTGAAGCTGACAAGTGGCTTTTGAATTTGAAGCATAATTATTTATGAACAGTTACTTAAGTACAGTGTAGAGTTTTCTTTTCCATATAATAATTAAACAAGGTCAAAATGGAACAAGATATTTTAAGTACTTATCTAAGTGCATATTGCTTTATACGAAAGCGGAAATGTGATACATATACATCATCGTTATTCTTGTTTTAATTGTCACACTCATTATCATAGAAGATGATAATATTACATTCTTTTCGTATTTTATGCATGTTTATTTCATGAAATTCATTTAAATATATATGTTATGCGCATTCGTTGTACAATGTATAAAATGGTGAAACTTTAATTTTTTACAAATATTTTTTTATATCATTATCGTTGATATGAAGCTACATATGAAGAATAATCTTTAGACACAATAATATTATAAACATAATAATTATGATCAAAGATATTTTAAAAATGCAAACTACATTTGTATTGTTGATTGATTATAAAGGTGACCTGAGTCAGAATCACAAACATTTAACCATTGGTTAATTTCATAGGACTGACCTCAAAATAAACCAATCAGAATTATAGTTTAATTATCACTTCTTATTTATAGAATAATAATTATTATATTTGTGTAGGCAGTGATGAGAGAATGATTATCATAATTGCCTTCAAAAAATGCATCTGGCATTTAATCTTGCATACCAAGACAGAAAAGACCCCTCCCCACAAAAAAAAGAAAAGAAAAAGAGAACATAACTTTGTAACATTCAATACATACCATATGTGCTGAATCATTTAATACATCCTTACAAATATATTAGTAAACAATGTTAACAAGAAGTAAAAATTTGTGAATATATAATAATACAAGTACTAATGTGTTATGAGAATGTGGCATCTGTTTATTTTTGCAGTGTCATTAAACTTTGGTTAAATCATATTTCTCTAGCCTATACTTTAATCTTCAGAGATTTTTGCAAAATTTAAAAAGAAAAATATTTTTTTTATTTAAAGTTTCATATCTTTACCACTTTAATGATTTATAATTACATGTAATGTGTTAAATAAACTATATTATAATAATAATATATATAATAAACAAGTATACAAAAGTGTTACAAAACCTAAAATTTGAAAATCTTACATAGATCAAATGGGGCTCAAGATGAAAAAGTTAATATTTCATGTAATTTAATTCTTATTAGATCGGTTTGCATTAAAATGTTTTTTTCTTTCATTTTTAGGTGATTTTTGAACTATGAAAATGATTATCATGGAGAAAGGACCTGAAACACTGCATTATATTTTCCCCATCATGTCAAAAAGCCAGATTTTATTATTCTTTGACAATAAATTGTTTGGTGCACTTTTCTAGCTGTTGTTTAGTCTACCAAATCTTGTACAAAGTCTATCAGAATTAGGAATATGATCAATAAAAACATCAAATTTTGAGCTCTTCTCAATTGTTCAAAAAAGACAGGGGGAAAAAGTCTTTAATATGTCAAAGTAACTCATCAAGAGACTTAATTAAAATAAACTAGAAAACTACAATTTTCAGATCTGACATTGTATTACAGGGTACTGCTCATCAATACTACAGAATATATTATATATGTTAAAATAAACAACCTTAGACTTTGATATCAATTAATCATAAAGTGTATCCTTTTATTATTATGTCCCTCTTTGATGTGAGAAAGTACATGTACAATATTTGCATTTGACATTTTATTCTTTTAAAATGTCATATTGTCATAGTACATCTATATATACCATATTGTAAAAAGTACTCCAGATCATAGAAAAATACTATAGTATCTGAAGTGTTGGTGAGCTATAGGGTTGCCTACAGTTGCAATGTCAGTCTAGTTGATTTATTTATTAGCTGAACCAAATAGCAGGAGTATAGTGAATATTTTAATATACAAGTAAGTATATTTGATTATATCTTGTGTATGTATATACCAGCACTATATTGATTTTAATCAGTATCTTTTTTTATGTAAATTGAGTTGTAAGTATCATTACTTTCTGCAGCTGTACTAAGGATCATTTAAGTCATGAGCTTAGTGTACCTTTAACCTAGAACAGCTGATTTAAGCTAGCAGCATTCCTCACAATCGTGGGTGGACAGCGCATATAGCCAGTTCAGTAACCTAAGTACCCCTGCACCCCTCAAGCTGCCAGTACAACCTAAAAGAATTTTTTATTTGAATGAAATCATTTAAACTAAATAAATATCAGGTTTCAAACCCACAACTGTCACTGTTTAGAAATGAAATCACTGCATCAATAACTGCAAGCCTATTCAATAGATAATATCCATAACTCTGCAAATGTGGGTTTTTTCCAAGCTGATCCCCGGTACAAACATACAAACAAGCTATTACCATTACTGTTATAGCTGTACTACTGATCACAATAGATAAGTCAGCAAGTTGCCCTTATTTTGGAAGCTCACAGTAACTGTAAAAGTTAGCGTGTACCCCTGGATTAGCCGAGAAAACCCCAGAAAAATACATGTAAGTCTATTTAATGTGTTTATGAGATAACAAGCACATTTTACTTCAAATCACTGTATGCAACTTATACAATTAAACTTGTGTTATTTTTTTACTGATCACTTTTCTAGTTAGCTGTGGCGGGGGCCACCCCCAGATTTTTGATAATAACCATAGAAAGTAGGTCAAGAAAGTGAATTGAAATATGTTAATGAATTGCTAGCAAATATTAGTAATGGCCACTTATTGCCACTTGTTCAGTTTGTCATCATTTCCTATCAATTATAGACTGTTTGTCTATTAATTGTGTCAGAATTTATCAAAATTAGCTATTGCAATTATTTATTTGATAATATATGAGCCGCGTCATGACAAAACCAACATAGTGTGTTTGCGACCAGCATGGATCCAGACCAGCCTGCGCATCCGCACAGTCTGATCAGGATCTATTCTGTTCGCTATCAGTTTTTCTACTTGTTATAGGGTTTGTAAGCGAACAGCATGGATTCTGATCGGACTGCACGGATGCGCACGCTGGTCTGGATCCATGCTGGTCGCAAACCCATTATGTTGGTTTTGTCATGGCGCGGCTCATATGTTATTTTGTGATGCTTTTTGGTTTCAACATTTATGCAAAATTTGTATGGATGAAGCTTCACACTTTTTCCGAAACTTGTTCATACATATACATTTGTCCTTACATATCAGAGCATATTCTTTTGTTTATACACATAAATTTGTTCATACATATACATTAATTTGTTCAAAGATGTACATTTGTTCATTTTGTTCATACATATACATTTGTTCATAGATGTACATTTTTTATTTTGTTCTTGTTCAAACATATACATGTGTTCCTATACATCCATACATATACATTTGTGTTCATACATATACATTTGTTCATACATATACATTTGTTCATATGTAAACATTTGTTCATACATATACAATTGTTCATACATATACATTTGTTCATATGTAAACATTTGTTCATACATATACATTTGTTCATACATATACATTTGTTCATATGTAAACATTTGTTCATACATATACAATTGTTCATACATATACATTTGTTCACATATGAAATGTACATTTGTTCAATATATTTCCATACATACATTTGTTCATACATATGCATTTTTCATGTGTATACATTTGTTCATACTAATTTGTCACACTAATCCACATGCTTAGTTCTATAAGGGGTCCAAGCATCGGATAGGCAATCCAGGTGTCACTGCCTGGTTCTCTGGATTCTCGGGTGTGGCCTAATGTCTCTGTGATAATTAATCTTGGACATTTAAAGTCAAATGGTCATTTTTCTCTAACAACTAATTAAAAATGCATGTGCAATGAGTATCTGGTCACTTGCAGGGAAATTGTGTAGTTAGTAAGTGGTAAGTACATGTATTGAAATTTTTAAGTGGATGGTCCACCAAGTTATTAAATTTGTGAAATCGGTATAAAAAATAGACAAATATTACTATGAAAACAATATTAAAATTTATAGAATTGTTGATGTAAGTTTAATATATTTTGTATTTATGTTCTGCTCTAGCAAAAAATAGCAAGGTGTCTGTTTTTATGAATTCAATGTATTTGTAAATGAATTAAATAGATATTATTTGAATGTGTGCATTTTACCTTAGTTATTATGAATGAAGCTTCCACTGTATAATGAATATATTATACATTTTATTCAATAAACATTGTAAAATTCTTTTGTACTGGAAACTATAGTACAACAATGAATTCATATGATATCTTTCTAAGACTGAGACATTGCAAAGCTACAAAAGCTGTTTACAGAAATCTGTATTTCTCAAATAATATTATTAAAACATTTTGAAACTTTAAATGTCTTTGCTTTATATACATACATTTACATACACCTGTAAAAGTGCAGTTCTTATTCATATATTCAATTTTCAGACAACAACAATAATATGAATTGATGGTTAAATAAATATTTCAGAAAGCTTTCATATATCTAGGTTGTGCTCTTGACTGACGGGTTTTATTAGTGTTTCTTGAATGAAGGTGCCATTATTGAATGCAGAAATTTACCATAAACACTTTTCAACTCCTAAACCACTAGAAAACATATTGGTTGTTTTTTTTACTTTACACCATTTTCTTAGATTATCAGTTAATTGATAGATAAGTAGATAATTAGAATCTACTGTAAGGTTGATGGAAAGTGGCAAAGATTTAACTGTACAGTAGAATCATAGTCCAACTAATTGTACTGGGTGATGAGATATTGTGCTATTTTCATGTCTGGGCAACAAAAGCGAGATTCTGCTCCTGAACGAAAAATAACTCAGACTCAAACTTTGGCACATCAATATATTTTGACAAAGTAGATACATATAAGCATGCACATACTTTTTATGCTCCCCGAAAAAATTTCGGGGGAGCATATAGTCGGCGCCTTGTCCGTCTGTCCGCACAAACATTTTAGGTATATGAGCTAACTAACGGTACACTAGGACATAAGAGAACAAAGGACTTCATTCCGTAAATAATAGTTAGCTCATAAGGAAACAATAGTTAGCCCACAAGGAAACAAAAGAAAAGAACAATAGAAATAGCTCATAAACCTAAAAAATTGGTATGTCCGTCCGTCTGTCCGTCCGTTGTCTTGTCCGGAGCATAACTTGAAACCCTTAGAGATAATTTGTTTAAACTTCATACAGTGGTAGAGGGCATTGAGGGGGAGTGCAGTGTCAAAGAACCATAACTCTATTTGGCCGGTTTTTGAATTATCACCCCTTATAGAAAAATCTTGTTCGGGACATAACTCTAAAACTATAAGTGATATCAACATGAAACTTTGTAGGTGAATAGATCTCAATGGGTAGATGGGCATTGCATAAGAACAATAACTCCTTTTTTCCTAATTTTGGAGTAATTGCCCTTTGTTAATTTTAACACTTTGAACTTTGCCTGGAACATTACTCTAAAACTATAAGAGATATCAGGATGAAACATTGTAGGTAGATAGATCTCATTGAGTAGAAGTGCAGTGCAAAAAAAACATAATTCTGTTTTGCCCAATTTTTTAATTATCTCCCCTTTTAAAAAAATCTTGTCCGGAAAATAACTCTCAAACTACAAGAGATATCATCATGAAATATTGTAGGTAGATGGATCTCAACGGGTAGATGTGTAGTGCACAAGAATTTGAACTCCGCCTTGCCAAATTTTGTAGTAATTGCCCTTTGTTCATTTTACATTTTGAAGTTGTCCAGGACATAACTAGGAAACCATAAGAGATATCAACAAGAAACTTTGTAGGTTGATAGATCACATTGATTAGAAGTGCAGTGCAAAGAACAGTTACTCTGCCTTGCCTAATTTTGGAATTATTGCACTTTGAACTTTTTCCAGGGACATAACTCTGAAACTACAAGAGGTGTACTTTCCTGTGTCCAAAACCTATTCGGGAGCATCACCCGGCTCAAACCGGGCTCTTGTTTGATTTTTGTTAACACCCCTTGGCACTATCTTATACTGTTGTCATATGATAAAACATGGTTGTGACCCCAGTGGAGCTTGAACTAATGCCATCCCTTAGTGGGTTGAGATGATGTGTGAATTATCTTTATATCAATTTTTTTTTACAGAGGTTAAACTTTCAAAATTGATAAATTGAACTTAATTTTCACTTAATTAGACAAAGTTGAGAAAGAAAAGCTAAGTGTTCAAGACAGGTAGAGAAATATTTAATGTGAAAATTACGTAGATTTCTTTGCAGGTGGTGCATTTTAGATATCGAATTTTAACGCCCAGTAAAGTTATTTTAATTTTGTTAACTTTATATGATTTTTTTTATGAGAAAGGTTTTTTTTGAATGCAACGTTTATTTGTGTTATAATTTTACAAACAAAAATGTTGCAGTAACTGTTGAAAGAAGAAATATAGTTACACCTGTCTGTTGGAACCTTGAGAAATGAAATATGGTCTTTGTTTAAAGCTGTAAAGTTAATTGTTATTATTATTTTATGATAAAGGAAATGAGGATGAGGATGTGTGAAAAACATAAAAATATATTGACACATCCTCTTCAATTTAGTCTAGACAGTACTTTTGTTGTGAAAATAAGAAAATATTACAGGATATTAAGAAAACTTTATAAAGATCATTAAATTTGTTTACATTTACAGTTTAGGCCTTAAACTTCTGAATTGTCTTTTTAATAGACTTGCCCTGTAACCATTTTTGGAAGTGTCTATTATTAGTTTTTTGGGGATAGCGAGATGAAAATTTAAGATTAGTCAGGCAACAGTATCAGCTTGATTAGGCAGCATAGTATGGCAGGCTGGCCTGATACTATACCAGTGGCATTTAAAGGCTTGAATCCCTTACCCTGGAGCAGCCGGTAATTGAGTTAAACATTGTTTGAGATATAATAACTTTTGAATTACAAGTTAAGCTTTGTTAAGTGTATTGAATAGAGATAAGAAATTTGGTCAGCATATCAGGGAGGTGTTCCATTGATATTAATAGTACAATGTATATAAAAAAACACATAAGTTCAAAAATATCTTCCTATGGAAAAGTACTGTTACCTTATATAATATAATGTAACAGTATAATTTTTTTAGTCATAATTATATGATACGCTTGAATTAACAGTGAGAATATAGGTATTGCAAATTATCATTACAGAAATAGTGTCGGATAATATTGAAAAACCACATTCATTTAAAAGTGCAATCAATGTAATCCATTGATATATTGAATATTTACAGATATAAATCAAAGAAATCCTGAAGTTTCTTATTGAATTATTCTACTTTAGTATTGCAATGGTATGCAATTGAAATTCCATGTGTACCATTGAAATTAACTTACTTCCGGAATAAAGAATATTAGGTTTTTCCCAGCTAATCCAAAGGTACAAACAAACTTTTACTGTTATGGCTTCAAAAGTAAGGTTGACTAATCTATTGTGATGTGTTGTGCACCCGATAATGAAGCTTTAACGGTAAAAGTTTTTTGTACCTACAGATTAGCCTGAAAAAACTCACATTTGCAGAGTTCCGAATAACATCTATTCTCCTAATATTCCAGTTGTATACTATTTGAAATTCCTCTAGTATCCATTAGTATACCAGTGCAAGTATGCTAGTATTACACTGGTAAACCAGTGGTGGAAAAAACTTGTAGTATAAGCCACTCAGGTATACCACTGAAACTTTGCAAATATTTCACTGGTACATGTGTATAGGGTTGAAATAATGCAAGTATTACAATGGTAAACCATTGGAAAAAGTGTAATACGTAATAGAATCTACTGGTATACCACTGAAACTTTGCAAATATTTCACTGGTATACTGGACTGAAATTATGCTAGTATTTGACTGATATACCATTGAAATTAATTATGCATAGCTGGCATAGCTAGACATCACCGCTGGCATTCAAAGGGAGATAATATTGTCAGTAGTTTACATTAATAAAACATACTATGTATAAACCCATACTGTATAATTAGTGAACATATTCTGTTTATTTCTGAATGTAACTACAGAACATCATCAACATGTGTTTTTACTTTCTATTAGAATCACATTGATGTTAATGATATACTGAAACATTATCAGAGGAAGTCTTATATTCTGTTAATAAACCTTGTTAAGTTTCCTGATAATCAAAATAGTGCTCGAAAATATTATTTATGCGAATATACAAGTAATACTAGTATATATTTAAGGTTTTAAGAGTTATTTAAAATGTTGAGTTATTTTGGAAAAGAGGAGATTACTAAGCCTTGGTTTTAATGCGCTTGATAATGTAAATGTTCTGCTGTGTCAATAAGGCATTCATCAGCCTCATTTATATTTCCTGTTTAAATGTGTAATTATACAATTTTGAAACTGATATTTCAACTATGCAATCAATAAGCATGTGGCTAATTGACTTAATATGGTAAAGTGAGATTTAATATTGATTGACTTAGTTCAAATTACTTTAAAGTATGTCAAGTTTGGACTTGGAGTGAGTATATTAATAAACACTTGAATTTTATAGGATTGTATTTGGACTTTAAAAATTAAGCTGAACTTTTTCTTTAATGATTTCTTGACAAGCAATCATTTTCATTAGAACAAATGTGATAAAACTGTAAATTCATTATCATTAGTCGTTTAGATTAATCTACTGTGTGTATTTTTAAAAAAGTCTCATTTTAAGCTCTTATACATAGAAATTGATTATTTATTGTAATTAAGAAGTGACATAAATTTTGACTTGCCATTTCTGAGACAAGAATGTGTAAAATATTATTATTGACTTTATTTGATCACAAGACAACAAAATTTAATGATTGATTTCATCACAATTGAACTACCCTTAGATATACAAAACACATTCTTAAGATTACTATAAGAATTGCTACTTTGGTTATCTTCACCCAGTAAAGCTGGGAATGTAGCCAATGTCACTTTACCATGTGTCAGATTGTTACTTTAAAGACCCAGTCACATACAAAATATATCACCGCTGTAGGTTCGATCCTCACTCGGGTCGAAATCTTTCATGTGAGGAAGCCATCCAGCTGGCTTACGGAACGTCGGTGGTTCATGATCCAGGTGCTCGCTCGTGCCTGAAATAATGCCCGGAGGGGCACCTGGGGTCTTCCTCCACCAATAAAAGCTGGAAAAAATCGACGAAAATATCTTGGCGGTACGCTCTATGATGGCCCGACTTGAGTGTACGATCGCCCATATGGGCTTTCCGGCAGCGACCTTAAAAAAGGCATTAAAAAAAATATATATATATCAGTCAAAGTTTTATCTTCATTCACATTTTAGCACATCATTATTATGTCACCTTTATAATATATACATACATAATTATATATATTTACTTTTTATTGCCAGCATTATGTATAACATAGGTTACATGCAACATAGGTATCTCTTTGATCTATTTGTTTACCTTGGGAATCTAATTTTTTTCCTGCCTTCAAAAAAATCTCTATAGCAAATCTCTTAGGGTTTACTTGCTTCCAATGTCAGCTACATATACAACAGTCTTAGACAAAAAAAGACATCATTCTTTTAATCCACTTTCAGGATTGTATGAGAGGGACAAATATTTTGTACGAAAAGAGCAGACATGAAAGTTTGAAAGGTGGACTGGTTAAAGCTTTGTTATCATAGGGAATCAATATGTGCTAATAGTAAATGAGAACCAGACAAAAAAATCAATGTTCTGTCAAGTACTGTGGTGTGAGTGTGGTATCCTGCAGTACTAAAAAACATGTAGTAATCTATTGTTGGAGTATAAACACTGGAAAATAAAGGTATGTTATTACTTATTCATTAATCTTTTGTTTGCAGGTTACTTCATTGACTTATTATCTATTTATCCATGTATATATACATCTTTTCTCATGAGAAGGTGCCCTCTGTGGATTTGGAAGATGACATGTACATTGTGTTAGGGTCAGTTTTATATTAAAGTTGACATTGTGTGGGAAAAAAATATTCCAATGGGATTAAAGAGGAAAGTTAATTAACTCTTCTGATGACAGACAGTCCAAATATTCCAACATTTCTGAGATATTTTTTGTTGTGAGTCAGACTCTGGGTTTTACATTCTGAGTATCTCAACTAATAGCAAAATCATTCTTAGAAAACTTCTACAATTATTTGAAGTTGGCATTTAACACTACTTTGGATAATCTGGTTAGTTATTTGCATGTGCAGAATATAGAACACTCAACAAAAGTAAAGAACAAACAAATTATTAAAGTTAAAAAAAAAATAAAACATCAATTTTTAACTACAAATAATTGAAATCCAGCCATACTTTTTTTGCCATAATTAATTAAAGCCAAATGATGTCTAAACATTGAGTAAACCTTAAACAAGTAATAAAATGTGTGAAGAAAAATTTTTGGCCTGACCTTTTGTTATTTTATTTAAAAATGTTTATTTATCTTTTATTATCTTTGGTAAAACATAACACATTATACATCAAAAGTACTAGACTCAAGTTCTAATTTTGCCTGTTATGTTTTTAACTGAGGTCACTATCTATGTTCAAGATATTTCAATTTCAACCAAATCTGTTTCCTGGACTAACCAGTACTGATGTGATACGAGGAAACATGGTTGTGACTGAGTATGGCTTGCACCCACAATCCCTGGGTCAAGAGGTGGGTCTTCCCAAATGTTTTTCTTAAACAGAAACAGAATTTTCCACTGGTATCTAAATTTCTTGAATATATAGAAAATGATCAAGTGACTTTAAATTTAATTTTTATACTATTCAGATATGGTGTTCCCCACATGTTTTTTTCCCAAGAAACAGGATTATTGACTGGTATGAATGATATTCAAATTCTATACTTGCATTTATTGATTTTGATTCTTTCTGCTCTTTAATGGAGCCTGTATTAATGATAAAAAAATACCAGAGGGATCTGTAGTTCAATAATATTGATATCAAATATTTAATGAGTCTAGCTCCTTATATGAGTGTTATAATTATAATAACATAATTTTATCTCTTTTCATTGCAAAAAGGAACATAGTCTATGAATAGCATAAATACATGGCAATGTAATGTTTCTGAAGATTTCCCCTATTTATTCGCCAGTTTCAAGAAAAAAACAGGAATGTATAATTGAATAAATGCCTCCTGGTAGGCAGAAGATAATTTGTCCGAAGTATAATTATCTTCTACATGCATGGAGGAATTTGAATTTTAAATACTTGACACAAATGTTCACAAGCATCTGTCATTGTCTGTGTTGAATTGATCAGATTTCTAGGTCAAATGTCAAGGTCACACTTAGAGATCATATTAAAACTCTTAAAGGAAAATGCTAAGTCTTGCTAGCATTATAAAGATCTATATAATGCAAGGTCAAGGCCACCAGGAATAAGGCAATATGTCCAGTTTTATCCTAAGCATATCTTCTTGATGCATTGATGGATTTTAGTGTTATTTGATGCAAATGTTCTTCAACATGAGACAAAGTGAACCGGGTTTCATTTCACACTTAAAGACAAATGTTTGTTAGGGATAAAACTTCTAAATTATACATAAAGGTACAAATGGTACAAAGGTTCTTCAGAGGTCAGTCCAGAGTGTTGCATACAAAATGTAGGTCCCTGTGGTTAAGGTCAAGGTCACATATTCATGAGACATTTCAAGCTGTTAGAGATTTCATTATCATAATACAAAAATTCAGCTTACCAACAGACAGACCATGCAGTGTGGATCTTAAATTGCTCGTAAGGTATCTCAGTTTGTGAAGAAAAAAAACTTCAAAAGCATAATCTAGGCATTATATCAGTTTGGGTAGATTTACACCTTTAAAAAACATATTTCTAGCATATATTACCCTCAAACTGTAAAATTCTTTTTTTTAATAGGCATTTTTATTCATTTGGAAAAGTATTCTAGGGATTTTTTCATAGTTTTGAAATTTAAAAAATTGTTAAAAAAGGGGAGGGATTGGTTTCAAATGGGCAATCCCGCCCCCAAAAGCCCTTTTTACAACCAGCATTTATATTTCACAACCAGGCAGTATTTCAATTCATGAAGATGGAAGTACCTATTTAAGGCATCATTATTTCAATTATGTGATTCTAGTAATAGTAGTGTACAATACACTAGATAAGAGGAAACTTGGTAAATATTTGCTGTAGGAAATAGGTTATTGATCCACTCTCTGAACTTTCTGAATGGGGATGTTTTCCATTGATTATCAATCTAATTGCTGCCACAACTTATTTCACAGCTGCTTTTCAAAAAATGATATATTCATCATAGAAAATTGATCGTAACGGGCATTTTGATCATTAGCAATAATTATTGTAAATGAAAAACCTATGTTACGATTATTAAGCAAGACCAACCAGCACACCCCTATTGTCTGCATGTTATAGTATCTTATATATGAATTTAACTCCCTTAATAATCTAATAATGGACTGTTTCAATTTTACTGCAGGACAAACCCATTTTTACAAGCAGAGGTAGAGTTAACAAATTCAATTTCACTGTTAAGTTGATATTTGAGGTACCACTCACTGAAGATTGATATGTTTTGTTACTTAAATGTACCGGTATGCCAACTTTTGTGTTTTCTCAAACTTTCTGGATTTTTAAACATTCTGACAATGGTTATAATAATTCATTTAGTTTCAGAAATATGTCATTGGCAATTCTATTGGATATTGCATTTTTGCAACATTAGCGCCATATTGCATTAAAATGCCACTGAATGTAAATTTGATGAATTTTATACTATCCAAAAAGGAAATTAAAGCAGTGTTGCTGACATTTTCCTTCGCAGGAAGATTTCTTTTTTCATGAAATGCATTTCCCTTCTGTTCCATTTTGTTGGAGAGGTTTTGTCAATATCATTTGTATATTATGTCCATATTGTACAAGGAAGCTTTTATCATAGGCTCATCTGAGCACAAATTTTAGAAATTTCTACCATAACTTATCTTGTGCCACATTGCATTGACTTTTTTTGTTGTCATACCTTACAAACTTCAAGAGTTGAAAATGGTAAAAAGATGAATTATAATATTTAACTGATCTACCATCATTTGTAATTTGCCATCTAAAAATCATGACCTAAAATAATTTAGCCTCAGGTGTGTGATTAATGAACCTGTAAACTTGTCAAGGAAAGTATAAAGGTTCTATTTTCATATCTCTCAAATAACAAGAACTTAGCCAGCATACATAAGTAAATCAAGTGTAATTTTACATCCTTTTATATTTTAAAATAATGCAGCAATTATACCCAGTACCCTTTTTTAATTTTTCCCCACAGGGATACCAATATCATATTTTGACACCCGGGAGCATCTAGCAGCCGGTAAACAGTCAATACGATGTATTGATTTGTCGTTCAAATAATTCCTCATATCTCAGTATCAGACCTCTATTGCTCTTCTAACTCATCTGTTACATTTATAACCAATATAACCACTTACAACATGCGATTTGACTTTTGTTCGATAAACCGTATTTTAGCATAAAACGGAAATTTTAACAGTATGATTATATGCTTTATTTAACTGATGGGGAAATTGACAATGTAATTGATTACATAGTGCATTTGATCTGTGAAATTGTTCTTACATTTGCATGAAGATAAAAAGGAGTTGAATTGTTTAATGTTTATAAGGTACAGTAAATGTAGTAATATTTTTTAGAAAATTGTTTCATTATAATTATTATCTGAGTACTGGCAATACAAATTAAAACCAGATGTATATTATACAAAACATATTTCATCATAAGACACATAATATTGGTAGCTATGATCTAGATTATATTTAGTTAGAATTTGTAACATTGTCTTTTAATATGAAAGAAGAAATTTTAAGTATGTTATGCCCTCCAAAGTTTGTTTCCTATGTCCCTTTTGGTCTTGAATCTTGCCATTCTCATATTCCATTTTATTGGCCTCATCAATATTGGATATTTCCTTTATTTTCACCCTTTAATCATACCAATTCTATTTTATTTATCTGGTCATAACTATATGCCAGGCCTTAAATCTTGCATATTCCAACCAGGGTCCTGAATTTATCTATTCCCAGCCATTTGCAGTCCAACAAACCTTTAACATGCCATTTCTAAAGTTACTGGGCTTAAATTTTGTCAATTCCATAATTATAAATTATGGTCAGAGTTGTTAATAATACATTGAATAATGTCTCTGTTATTTAATTAACACACATGAAAATTGTATGTAAACAGAATAAAATGTTCCAAAACGAAATATGCTAATATTATGTAGGGTCTGAATAGTTTAGCATGTGTCATTCCCTCTTTATGAAAAAAAACACAAACATATATCTTTCATACACCTAACAGGTATTTTGGTATTATTCTTTTTTCAAAATTCAAACATTAATTTTATACACTAATGTTTTACTATTTTAATTTTGTCATTACTACAATCTATTGTCAGCCTTTAATATTACCACAATCTGTTTAGAATCAGCCCCTAAATGATGCTGCATGTAAACCGATATAGGAAGATCTGAACTTTAGTCAGATTGATGGTTATTACAATATCATTTCTATTTTATCAATATTCCAGAATGAAATGATGGTCTTGCCTGAGTCCCATTATTGTATATCAATTTTAAATCTTGCCAGTACAATATTCCAACATTAGCCTTAAATCTTGCCAGTTCCATTTAAATCTTGTCATTTGAGCCGCGACATGACAAAACCAACATAGTGGGTTTGCGACCAGCATGGATCCAGACCAGCCTGCGCATCCGCGCAGTCTGATCAGGATCCATGCTGTTCGCTATCAGTTTCTCTACTTGTTATAGAGTTTGTAAGCGAACAGCATGGATCCTGATCAGACTGCGCAGATGCGCAGGCTGGTCTGGATCCATGCTGGTAGCAAACGCACTTTGTTGGTTTTGTCATGGGGCGGCTCATTTTACTAATTATCCATATACCACTTGCTTCAGATTTTGCAATGTTCTTGCACTAAATCACCATTCCAAATCTTACCATTTCCATCTTACATCTGGCCATATCCATATTCTAACAGCCATAAATCTTTCCAGTGACAATGTTGTTTTCAGACCAGCTAAAAATCTTGTTATTCATTATTATTCTTAACCAGTATTGCCGTCAGAGATTTTAACTAATTGCTACCAATCATAGTTTTACACTTTATACTTTAAGTCAAAAGTTTTTGAATCAACAAGTAACTCATCAGAAGGTATAAGATATTACTAATGAAAAATATTAGAAAGGAGAGAGAAAATCATGTGGAAAGAGTCATTCTGATACATTGTACACATATATTATTTATGCCTGAATTTAAATAGTGCAGTGCTAAATTGTATTGACTTATGTAACATTGGCTGTCTTATTCTGACAAAAGCAAAAAATGAAGTTGTATAAATAATGCTAAAGATTTCATTTCAGTTTTAGTAGTTTCCTTATCATTCTAATTTATCAAGAATATTTTTATCTCTCATCTCTCATTAACCCTTACCATGCTAAATATTTGAACTGGACACTTTTCAATCTGAAAAAAAAAACATCCATCACTGTAGGGAAAATTTCAAAATATGTATTGATTGAATAGCATGAACAGTGCAGACCATGAATCAGATAGCATGGATTTGCTGTCTGATCTTGGTTTGCTGCACTGGTCACATGCCTATATTCAGTTCCTGCTAGAAGTCGAAAGGTTAATACCTGTTGTGTCTAACAATCTCTCTGCCTTTATTCATTATACAGAACAATACAAAGTTGAACAAGAGCTTAATTGAGCAGCGTCATGACAAAACCAACATAGTGCGTTTGCGACCAGCATGGATCAAGACCAGCCTGCGCATCCACGCAGTCTGATCAGAATCCATGCTGTTCGCTATCAGTTTCTCTACTTGTTACTAAGGGTTGGTAAGCGACCAGCATGGATCCTGATCAGACTGCGCGGATGCGCAGGCTGGTCTGGATCCATGCTGGTCGCAAACCCATTATGTTGGTTTTGTCATGGCATGGCTCAATTGAGCTTTTATTACTGGCTCTCCCAGCTGTCCACCAATTATTGTAAAAGTTTCACAATTCAGATGATTTATTACATGATGATATAGTATTATCAGGAGTGTTTTATTGTTATATATATGGTTATACTCCTTCAGTGAAATAATATATAAAAGCAACCTATTTGTGAGATGAAGATGCTAAAATCATTAAGTACTTGAAGGAAAAATGTCTTGTAAGTAAGAGTAATTAATTATTGACCTTTGAAGGTTTTCAATGAGAGTCCATCTGCCCTAGTTGAAGGTCAAAGATGTAATGGAGTAAAGTCCCCGGGCTTGTCACCATGTTGGCAATAGTTATTTTTGGAACAAAATGGTGGTCCATTAAAATTCAGTAAGAAGATTGCTGCCAAACATTTTAAAGCTAAAGTTGAAACAAATTAATACTCATTTTTGTTAAATTGTAAAATATATCTGAGATAAAAGATATTTTTATG